>NC_063058.1:29122165-29287165 GCF_018812025.1 Megalobrama amblycephala
CCTCAGTACGTGTGTGTATATATTTGTTTAAACACTGTGGTACCAAATGTTCAGACATGTTCTATTGTGTTATTGTGTTCTATTAATTTAAGTTTAAGTTATTTTATAATATTTGATAGCATTATAATATTTTATATTATTATGTTCTTCTATTATTCATCTATTATTATTATTCTATTATACAGATGTTTTTATTATTGTTTTATGTATGCTTTGGCAATATTGTATGATTTACAGTCATGCCAATAAAGCAATTTTGAATTGAATTGAATTGATAGACAGATAGACAGACAGATAGACAGACAGACACATATAGACAGACAGACAGACAGATAGACAGACAGACAGATAGACAGATAGATAGACAGATAGATAGATAGACAGATAGACAGACAGATAGACAGACAGACACATATAGACAGACAGACAGACAGATAGACAGACAGACAGACAGACAGACAGACAGACAGATAGATAGACAGATAGACAGACAGACACATATAGACAGACAGACAGACAGATAGACAGACAGATAGATAGACAGAAAGATAGACAGATAGACAGACAGATAGACAGACAGACACAGAAAAACCATCTGACACATATAGACAGACAGACAGACAGACAGATAGATAGATAGATAGATAGATAGATAGATAGATAGATAGATAGATAGACACATATAGACAGACAGATAGATAGACAGATAGATAGACAGATAGACAGACAGATAGATAGATAGATAGACAGATAGACAGACAGATAGATAGATAGATAGATAGATAGATAGATAGATAGACACATATAGACAGACAGACAGACAGACAGACAGATAGATAGATAGATAGATAGATAGATAGATAGATAGATAGATAGATAGACACATATAGACAGACAGATAGACAGATAGATAGACAGATAGACAGACAGACAGACAGACAGACAGACAGACAGACAGACAGACAGACAGATAGATAGATAGATAGATAGATAGATAGATAGATAGATAGATAGATAGATAGATAGATAGATAGATAGATGTTGCGAAGTTAAGTTAAAACTTCTGACTTCAAACTCGTTCAGCATCATTTAGCATCAAGGCTGTTGTTGAGGACGAGTGTGTGGGAGAGATGGAGCTGTTTTGGCCCGTGGCTGCAGACAGATCAAAGCTGACGGATGAGGCAATATATCACTGCGACGAGAAACACAGGATAGAGTCTCTCTCCACTTCTTCCTCTCTGCATCACAAGAATAATGTCTGGCTCATCACAAACTGAGACAACAACACAAAACCAGACTCAAAGAGCCATGCAAAGAAATGCTCAGCCAGTGCTGCTGATGGTATAGAGTGTGTGTCCTCATGTGGAAGTCAAAACGATAATACTGAAAAGGGTTTAGATGTAGTCAAAAACGAACATCTGTTTCATTTACTAGTTTTTTTTAATTACAAGGCCTTTCATGAGACTTTTATTCTGGCAACACACCTGCTCAGCCAATAAAAAACCCTCAATGTTCAGCTCAATTCCCGCTTTTAATATAAATGTCTCAGGAAGTCCGTGACTCCATTGTTGCAACTGTTCTTTGGCTCAGCTCGAAGTTCTGAATCACTGTCACCAACAAACAAACCCCAAGACACGAACAACAAAACATCAAACGCCGCGGAGCGATTAGTCTTCCTGCCACTGCGCTGCCAGGAGCTAAAAGCTGCTCTTTTCAACACGCTTTCACAGAACCAAACAACACAACCTCCCAACCCAGCAGTTGCCAGGTCCGCCCTGATTTCTGACCCGCTACACCATGAAAGAATGTGTTCGGCCTACAATAAGCACACTAAAGCCCCGGGCCGCCGCGCGAGTGTGCGCTGTTATGCTAATTTGATGAGGGGTTTGGTTCCGATGCTCCTCTCCGCGCTGAAAGAGCTCATTGTTGGGAACGGTCAGCAGACGGGGGCTTTGAGGAACACTGAGCACTCTATGAGCTGGGATAGGGGTTCCCTGCAGCCCTCCAGATCTTCCGAGGGGCCCGCAGGGGCCAAAACCAGGCCAGTGCCGCTGTGAACAGAAACAATTAGAGCTCAGCTGTTGTTTTGAAGTGAATCTAAAAGAGTTAATGAGACGATTTTACGCGTTCATTCAGCGTTTGACGCTCCAGCTATGCAGAATGGATTTTTCCGCATCCAGATTTGCATAGTATCCATCCTAAATTGCATGCAAGATTAGGATTACAGCTGGTTAGCACGGCCATGTTGGTCCCTGCTGGAAGATGTTGTAACTACAACATGTGAAAGAAAAATATTAATAAAAAATAGATCAAAATCATAGTAGATTGGGCATGCCATTTAGAGGATTTTCCTGTATTTTTGGACTAAAATAACCCACAATTCCTTGCGGTATGGAAGGTGTTCGTGAATGGGTTTTTTTCTAAAAAAAAAAAATAAATAAAATGCAATGGTTGCAATAAATAAGGTAATTAATTTGAGATTTATTTTAGCATTATTTATATATTGTTATAGTTTTCTTAATATTTTGAATTTGCTCTTAGTTTTATATTTTCATTTTTTGTTTTAATTTTTAGTGGCTATGTGCTTTTGACATTTAATAAAAAAATAAATAAATAAATAAATAAAAAACTTAGGTTTAGTTTAATGCTTTAACAACTTATTTCAGTTAAATTCCAAGGCAACATTTTTTAATTTTCTAAGTTTATCATCTAATATTTATATTTTATTTTATTTAAGCTTTATTTCAATTAACAAAAATGCAGTCACACTTTAGTTTACGGTCCAATTCTCACTATTAACTAACTAACTAACTAACTAACTATGACTTTTGCCTCAAACTCATAATTAGTGCTTATTAATAGTTACTAAGTTATTAAATTTAGGTATTGGTAGGATTAAGGGATGTAGAATAAGGTCATGCAGAATAAAGCATTAATATGTGCTTAATAAGTACTAATAAACAGCCAATAACCTAGTAATATGCATGCTAATAAGCAAGAATTGGACCCTAAACTAAAGTGTTACCAAAAATCCTTTTAATAGGTTTATTTTTAGTTAATGATAATAACCCTGGATGCATTCAAACACAAACAATATACTGTGAAAGAGTCTGTGAAACAATGAATTTTAAGGTAAATAATTTTAGATTTATTTTAGCATTATTTATATACTGTTATAGTTTTCTAAATATTTTGAATTTGCTTTTAGTTTTATATTTTAATTTTTAGTGGCTTAATTTATAGTGATTTAAAAAAAAAAAAAAAAACTTTTTAAATATTAGCATATTAATTAGGTTTAGTTTAATTTTAATGCTTATTTCAGTTAAATTCCAAAACAACATTTTTAATTTTCTAAGTTTATTATCTAATATTTATAATTTATTTTATTTAAGCTTTATTTCAATTAACAAAAATGCTGTCACACTTTAGTTTACGGTCCGGTTTTCATTATTAACTAACTAACTATGACTTTCGCCTCAATAAACTCCTAATTAGTGCTTATTAATCGTTAGTAAGTTGTTAAGTTTATGTATTGGGGAGGATTAAAGGTGCTCTAAGCGATCTTGGGTGGAGTAACTTCCTGTTGACGTTCGAAGTGTTGTCAAACAAAACAGAGACTAGCTAGACCCTCCCTCTTCCTCCTCCTCCCCCTTCCCTCCGTGCTTTCTGAAACAGTCATGAACGCGCATTTAAAATCATTCTTGTCGGTTATTGGCTGGAACATGTTTATTATGTTTTGTGGTCCAGACTGCACCAGTTTGTTTTTATTGCCGCTTTCGGAGCTTGTGGCGACTACAGAGACCGTGTTTTTTTACAGCGTGTTCAGGGGACAGGCAGCTAGCGGATAGTGAGGAGATATTTGCTGTATGTGACAAAAAATGTTTTGGCCTAAAAACGCGTGACATCACTTAGAGCACCTTTAATTGTGGTCAAGCAGAATAAGGCATTAATATGTGCTTAATAAGTACTAATAAACAGCCAATATCCTAGTAATATGCATGCTATAAGCAAGTTAATAGTGAGAATTAGACCCTAAACTAAAGTGTTACAAAGAATGCTTTTAACAGGGTCATTTTTAGTTAACAATAATAACCCTGGATGCATCCAAACACAAACAATATACTGCGAAAGAGTCTGTGACAACAAAACAACAACAACAAAAAATTTCTCCATACAGTGAGAGTCAACGAGGTTCAGTGTTGTTTTGGACCCCATTGACTTTCATTATAAGGACAAAGACACTTCATATTCTTCAAAACCATGTTATTTTATATTACACAGACGAAAGAACGACATTTGGAATGACATGAGGGTGAGTAAATAATGACTGAACTTCATTTTTGCGTGAACCGTGACTTTAACAGGTCAGTCAGACAGCGACTTGCCGACTTCCTGTCCCGCCAGAATAATCAGCAGCAAAGCAGACCAGACTTTATGACGATAAGTTTGGCTCTGCAGGACACCGAGTTTATTTGACAGTTTTACCAGCTTATAGAGACGCCAGATCACACTAATGAAGGTTCCCTCCGTATCAGTCTGTCTCTCTGCCTCTGACAGAGCAGACTGCCTCTCTCTCTCTCTCGTTACCTCTCTGCAGGAGACTCGCCGCACCTGTCAGCTCGAGCGCCCGTCAGAGACACACACAACAATCTGGGTCACTCTGACTGGGCCGAAGAAAAAGAACCATCCTTCACTTGTCCAAAATAATTCTGTCTAGTCACTGACATACACTCACACACGGATCATTCCAGTCAGGCGGGGTCCGCTGAGAAAGCAGTCGGATTTGATGAATTATTTGACACCTTTCTCTTCAAAAGTAGATTATTTTGCCGTCTAATCTACTAATTTTACCTAACAAATACTTTATGTAAACAAATATCCCAATTGAAACGTAAAAACTATTCTCTTATTATATTAAAAGGTGCAATGTGTAATTTTTAGGAGGATCTATTGACAGAAATGCAATATAATACTATGTTTTGAGTGGTGTATAAAGATGAACCGTTATGTTTTTATTACCTTAGAATGAGCCATTTCTATCTACATTCACCGCGGGCAGAGGTCTGTATCTCTTACCATTGGAGAAAGCGTAACGGCTAACTTAATCACGTGTGGCACCTCTCAGCCTATCGTGTAATGGCAGTGACGTCAGTCGCAACGTTCCCTAGTCTGCCTTCTCATTCAAAAAAAAACCAAAACATTTTTATCAAGCTAAAATCTACACATAGTTCCCAACGAAAGTATTGTTTAGTGTAAAACATTCTGAAGATTAGCAAACAGGCTGTCCATTAATTAAATAATTAGCTATTTCCCCACAAAAGCTGTTTAATCAGCATAGTGAAGCCTCTCATCCATTGACTTCCATTCAAAAAACAGCCTCTGGTCTCTTTCCCTGTGTACCCATAGACAGTAAAGTGTGTACCGCGGGGGGCGGAGCGTTAGCTTTAGCCGTTACGCTTTCTTGGCTAAAGGTTGCAGGCTTGCCTTCCAGTGGCTTTGCCGTGGGTCCCCTTACATGCTAAGTCGCCATTTTGCGCCAACATGTTTCTACAGTAGCCCTAAACGGACAAACTGCACTACAGAATGCGTTTGATTGACTACCGACTCTCTTCTCAGACAACGACATCTTCGTCCTGTGTTGGCCACCGTAGCTTCTCTATACTGCAATTTGCAACCTCACCGCTAGATGCCGCTAAAATTTACACACTGCACCTTTAATGCTGATAGATGAATGCTAACGGACGGCTATCTTCGGTTAGCCTATGGAAGTCCAAAAAAATTGGTACATCATAATTATGACATTAGAAAAAAATGTAAATTATGATAATTTTTATCTCAATTGTGACTTTTTAATCTCATAATTATGAGTAGGGGAGAGTGGATGAGCCAGTGGTTAAGTTGACCCACCCCGTTTTTTGGCAACCGTACCCTTTTATTGTCATGTGACCATATATTTTGAAACTACCCATCATTTCTGCCAGACTGTGAAAAGGTCTGGCTTGTCTGACTGTTTTTGGCTTGTCAAAGTAAAATTTTAGCACAACAGATGTAATGGCTGTTTCATCAAAGCAAATTTGTCCAGGTCTTAAACTATTTATGAATCATATTGGTGATTTAACAAAGTATAAAACTATAAAACTAGCTTGTTTTCCCAAAATGGAAGCTATGGGGCAAAGTGAGCCAAATGCTGTGGGGTAAATCGAGCCAGTGTTTACCCCAACATAAGGCACTGAATTTACAGCGTGAGTTAAATCTTTGAAGTATAAACTGCTAAAAATGTTTTAAAAGAGGTTATCTTCAAAATTTCTCATGGGTTTGATTCAGATTCAGTTATATGGTCAGTTTACAGCCACCTACTGACTCGGCTCAACTTACCCCTAACCGGGGTAAATTGAGCCAAAGGAACACTTTTTTTGTAAGAAGCCATATTTTTAGAACCCTTTGTATTCTGATCATTTAAAATGATAGGAAACATCCTGAAATTACTTTGAATACTTTCATTGTACTCCTAGCTCATTTTCCCTTATCTTGAGGACCACATAAGTAAAAAGTGGCTCATCTTACCCCAATCTTCCCTAGGCTACGTCATAGTTTCGCTTTTTATCGAATATATATGACTTAGTATGGCATTAATTCAGCTTAATATGTCATAATTATGACTTTAAAACAATTTCTACTTTTCATTTAATAATTATGACCGTCATAATTTCAACTTTTCATCGAATGGATGAATCTGGATATCAGTCACATGTATATAATGACGATAAAAATGGCAATTTTGTGTTTCATGTTTATTTACATGCAAATTACATACAAAAACAGTAGTTATTAACGTAATCCATTGCATTACACATTTTAGGTAACATATTCGGACTACTTTTAGATTACTTTTGACTTAACTCGCCTATCACATTGAATTGAATAGGAATATCTTGTACCATATTGATATAAAAATAAATACACAGAGAAAGAAAATTTATTTTATTTGCTCCGTGGTCCAGTTCTGGCTCTTTCGGCGGTGGACAGGAGGTCAGCATGGACACCCTGACTGGTCTGCAAACCTGCTCAAATCCTTAAGCTTGCCCATTTTTCCTGCCAAAATTTCACTTGCTGCCTAATATATCCCACCCACTAACAGAGATAATCAGTGTTATTCACTTCTCCTGTCAGTGGTCATAACGTTATGCCTGATTGTTGTATATGTACCTTCTTTATATAGAAACTCTGAAACACTGGTCTAGGCCATTCAATATAAGAGGCATATCGCCCCCTGGAGGACACAGAAGACAACTACAGCCAAGATACATTTCATCAAATCATGCATTTTAGAAGAAAAGGAACAAAGCCAGATGTTTATGCTACAAATGTAATTTTTATTAATTTAAATATTATGCAAATAAAGGGTCTATAATGATCCACAGAAAAGACATGCTTTGTGACTCATTTTTAAAATGTGTATATATATTTATATTTATATTTGTCCAGCAGAAATCTATCCAGAGTGAAGACTGAAATCTCTGACAACGATAAAGAAGACCTTTACATTCATAAGAGTTGTGTCTGTGTGTGTTTGCCAGAGGACACAGCTGAAGGTTTATCCAAAACGGTCAGTGATAAAAGTGTACAGAAACAAGATCCATATTCAAACTTGAAAAATTAAAATGCTTTTTTTTTCTTATAAAAACGTCCATTTCAAAAACAAGAACCTGGATACATTTCTACTTTGCAAATTAACATTTTTACTAATAAAAAAGAAAAAGACAAAATAGAATAGAAAAGGAAACACACGAAAGGAGAAAGAAAACAAACCCGATCTTAATAATCGACTCCCTTTGGTAAAAACTGCAATAAACTGTCTTGCATTTGTCATTGTTTTCCATGTGGTTCCAGCTTCTTTCTCCTCAAACGCCACACTAAAGCACTAAACACAACACACTTCTGGCATAAAAAGGTCTGGCGATATTTACACTGTATTTACAAATCTGTTGAATTGTGTGTGTTTATGTGTGTGTGTGTGGTTCACAGGTCATATTCACTGTAAGCTGGTGTATGGTGCAGAAATAAGTGTGTTTTCTGATTCGTAACATACCTTCACGCAGGACTTAGATTTTTATTGCTGTCGCATTTATATATTTTTTGCCTTTCTTTAAGTAAAAACTGAATTTGTGCATTCTAATATTATAATGCAAGATTCGCACCTCAGATCTTTGTTCTCTTAAATGATGTGGCAGAATAAATCTCTTGAAGTTACGCTAAAGTTAAGTGCACTTATCCTGAAACGCTTTCATTTTTTTTTTTTTTATCGTAAAAAAATCTGATGTCTTTTCCGCCACAGATTTACTCGGATCTGCTGCCTGTGAAGTGTTAACTATCAAAAACCAGGGAACACACTCGACTGGCGTTCAAGAGATGCATGAAATCCGACATATATTAGATCGGTGGGCTGGTCTACTGTAAGAGCTGTGCTGATTGGTCCGGGCTGGGTTTGACTGACAGGTCTTCAACCCCATGTTTATTTGGCACTGGGAGACCTGCGTTTCTGCAGGAACAGCTTATATAAAAAAAAAAAAAAAAAAAAACACTGTTAAAAATCTCACTTGGGTCATATGACAGTTGAGCTGTCACATCATCACTAAGCTCCGCCCCTGTCCGCTGATGTCACTGGCTCTTGTGGGCGCTGCCGTACTTGACTCTGTACTTATTAATGCGCTGGAAATGAAGGGTCTCGGGGTCACAGGTGGTGGAGCAGGGCAGCAGTCCCTCCCGCCCTTCTCCCATGAGCCACCTGCTGGTTTCAGCAGCCATGTCTCTGGTCACGTGCTCCTTCACCCACCGCTGAGTCCAGGCGTGAAACCGCTGGTGCAGACGCGTACTCACGCGCTCGTGAGACTGAGAGAGAGAAAGAGAGAGAGAGAGAGCTGTGAGTCGCTGTGATGAGCTCCAGGTCATGACTTTTTTGATTTAGTTATAAATGTGACATTTAAATGATTGGATATAGCTTGACAAAACCTAACATTTCAAATTGACGTCTATTTGTTAATTTTATTGGTTATATATTATATTGCATATAATTGCAAAATGAGATTTTGAATGAGAATATGAATATCGTATCGATCCTATTAATATAAATATTAAAAGCCATATTGGCAAAAAAAAAGGTAATATTGCATGCAATTGCAATAAAATATAATCTATATCTATCTATAAACAAACTAAAACCATAAGAAACATTTTTGTTACTTGAAATAAAATGTACATTTGTTCACTGAAATAAATAAATGTAATATATATATAATATATAAATATATAATATATAAAAAAACTGAAACTAAAACCATAAAAAACCTTTTCATAATTTGAAAAAAAATACATAATAATTAAAAAAATAAATAAAAGCATTATTTCCCATTTTCATTCAGTTTAACTTGATGTACAAAAAAAAGAAATTAAATTTGAAATAAAAGTTAATAAAAAACAATTTAGACAAATATATATATATATATATATATATATATATATATATATATATATATATATATATATATATATATATATATATATATATATATATATATATATATATATAAAAAAAAAAACTTAAAAATGACAAAAACATACAAAAAAATTACCTAAACTGAAAATGGAAACACATTAAAAAACATTTTAAGATATTTATAATATATATATATAAAAACTTAAAAATAATAATTATTTGTTTTTTAAAATGTTTTTTAATGTGTTTCCATTTTCATTTTAAAATCAGTTTAGTAAACACACATTAAAAAACATTTTAAAAAACATATATATATATATATATATATATATATATATATATATATATATATATATATATATATATATATAAAATCTGGATTTTTTTATTTAATTTTTTGTTTTGCTTTTTAAATGTTTTTTTTTTTTTTTTTAAACACTAGAATGCAACATAACTAAACTGCAAACAATATACAATGTAGTAAAAACGTTACCAAGCTTAGGCTTTATGGGTGTCACTTTGTTTAAAAAAGGGGGACATGCGGATTCATAGACTTGCCGGTTCTGGAGAAGGATATGATCTCATAAATATTAATAGGTTTATGCACAAATAATTTAGTATGATTTTTTTATTACATTTTTTTTAAGTACTCAAATGAACGTTTAAAAGTCTCAAAAAATGGTCAATGCTTCCTCTGTATTTGAATCAGTATTGGCCAATATCGAACACTGAGAAACTAATTTGTATCATTTTGTCACGTTGCTCTTGGTGCGAGTGAGTGTGTACGTGTTTTGACTACACTTATATTGTGAAATATTTTCACAATGGGTACGTTTAGGAGTAGGGGTTAGGTTAGGTGATAGAAAATATAATTGACCTGATATAAAATCAATGGAAGTCTATGCAATGTGTGTGTGTGTGACTTTACCTGGTGTGCTCTCAGCAGCGCCGTGCGTCTGTACATGTAATCTTCTGATTTGAAGACATACACCATTTTATAGGAGTTGAGTTTGAACATGCACTCCATCTTCATGCTGTCCGAGCTCTCTTTTCTGCCTCCATCCTTCACCTCCTTCTCCTGAGACTCACAGCCACGCTGACACTTACGGATCCGCCGCAGGTTTCTACAGGAACGACAAACCAATAATAATGAAGTATTTACCTCTATGAACTTCTCTGCTGCATGAAAACAGCCTGAACGCTGATGATGAGAAACATACCTTGGCAGAAACACAGGCTTCTGAGACAGATGATCCCTCAGGTCTGGAGACGTGAAATCAGCCGACAGATACCGCATAACGTAATCCGACCAGCGCTGGAGAACAGGGACAACGTATTAGATTTTATGGCAGACTTGTGGACGTTTACAACAATGTACGATCTATGATGGAGCTCACCTCGATTTCCATTGGCCCTTCCGAGTTCTCCTCCTCCGTGTCCAGCAGCTCCACAGTGAGCTGAACATTCCCTCGGTTCTTCATAAACATTAACTAGAGTGAGAGAAAGAGCGATTAAAGACTCTTAATACTGTAATATTTTCCATCAGGCTTTGCTGTTGCTGCTCGCTGGAGCTACAACTACCTTAAAGCAGTTCTCGTCAGACATGAGCTGCTCGGCTTTGCGCTGGTAAGACGTTTCCGCCGGTGCCCTGCTGCTCTGCGTGAGCAGAGATCCACCTGTGGCTGAGTGACTGCTCTCACTCAGGTACAGTTCTGTGACCTGAACACAGATCTCCTCACTCACTATGTGCTGTAGCTACAGTAAGAGACGGAGAGAAACAGAGATTTATATACCCTAAAAGGCAAATCAAGGTTTTTAATATTGTAGAGGAATCCATTTTCTGTGATCTACTGACACATTACACTATGAAAATATACTGTAACTTAGAAATAAAAACTTCCTCATTATTTACATTTATTTTATTTCATTATTTCATTCATTATATTGTGTCAGACGGACCTGTCTGACTATGTTCTGGATGAGTTTGTCCAAGGTGAAGGCGATGTAGGCATGAATGGTGAACATTTCTCGGAGGGAATCCTCATATTGAGACGCCTCCATATTCCCATCCAGCAGATTACGCACCATCTCCAGAAACGCAGAGTAATAATCCTCCACTTCTATGTCCACTAAAAAAAGCGTCAAAATCAGTCCAAACACAGCTACATTCACCATACTTTTTATCTCATGTTGACTCTTAAAGGGATAGTTCACCCAAAAATGACAAATTATCCCATGATTCACTCACCCTTAAGCCATCTTCTTTCAGACTAACACAATCTGAGATATATTAAAAAATATCCTGGCTCTTCCAAGCTTTGTAAGTAGTGGTCAGATTTTGAAGCCCAAAAAATTCATCCATCCATCATGAAAGTAATCCATACGACTCCAATAAAGGCCTTCTGAAGTGAAGCGATGGGTTTTTGTAAAAAAAAAAAAAAAAAAAAAAAAAAATCCACATTTATAACTTTATAAACTATAATCACCGGCTTCCGCACGCGAGTCTAGCTCCAGCGGAAGAGTGACCTCTGACCCGACACATGATGTAATGACGAACGCGGAAGCGCAGATGATAGAGCAAAACAAAACACCGGTCACGAATTAGAAGTCTAAAACGAGAATTTTTAAAGAGAAATGTCAATTTTTTGGAACTGCAAGAGACGTCCAAGCTTACGATACTACTACATCCTGCATCTGCAGCCCACTAGGGGACCTCAGTGATCCTACGGGGGGGGGCTGCGAGATAACTTAAAATTAATTTAAATATATTAATATAGTTAATTAATATAGTTCATTAATTCGTAAAATTAACTTGTGCGTAATATTATTGCACCTGCTGCACCCATGGTACGGCAGCAAAGTTCCTTGATTATTACCAAGCGGCAACCTCCCCCAGTCTCTCGTGAAGCCAATACGGAAGTGACTTAAACTGCGATTCATCGACTGGCCGCTAGAGACAGGCTCCAAAAGAGAGCAGAATCTCATTGAGTCCCATGTTAAATTGGTCAAGTTTATAGCAGAAAAAAAACATGTTTACAAGTTGGTTCAAATTGTGGTTTTGGTCTATACTGCTATTTTTGCCCTTCATGACAACTCTGAGGGGGGTGAATTTTTTTCTAACTTATTCTTTTAAATTATATTAAGCCTTAAAGTTCTGCATAATTAAGGGCGTGGTCACTTGAGTGACAGGTAGATTGCGCTGCTGTCTGTGAGCCGTCACTTTACCTCAGATGCCGCTGAATTTGGCATCTCAGCCGTTTTTGTGCTCGATTATTTTATACAATTATAAAATATGGCTTGCTGCATAATATTCGAGACTGATGTGTGTCTGTGTAGATGTGCATGGGGAAGAGACACAGAACACACGTTGTTGGATCGTGGCATTGGCTGAAAGTTTTGGTTGTGAGATTTACTACAATGACAATGGCGGGAGGATATCAAAATCCGACAGCACTGCTTGGATATTATAACTAAAACTGTTGCACTATTTTGAAAAATTATACTTTGGACACGGGCTCATTTGTTTGTTACATACGATCGTATACAGTTTTACAACATAAATGCTGCTCAGATTGCATTATTTCTTGAAGAAAAATGACAGAGAGCAGATCATTCAGAAGAAATGTTATGCAAACAATGGACAATATATCAGTATTTCATGGACAAAAAGTACTGTTTTTTGTTTTGCAATGGACACTCATATTTTACCCAAGTGCCACAGATTGGATTCATCTTGCGATCTCTATTTCATTATAAAGGTATGAAGTCCCATTTGATTTTCCATGTTGTTATTGGAACATCTATATCTTAAAAAAACAAAACAAAAAAACACTGTAGATTGACAGTAAACCTTTAGAACGTTCTGATGATAAAACTTATCTTCATTAATATTTTAGATCGTATCTAAGATACATAGATAGCTCCTTTGCTGCTAACATGGTCACGTCGAGCTAGGCGGGCGTGGTTTCAGCAACCAGTCACATCAGCTCAAACCACCTCCCCGCCTCTTTGCCCATTTTCAGTTATCCGGGAGTGACGTGCGGTGACGCGCAGCTAAGATGGCAGCGGCCTCATTTTCGCTTCAAAACTGCTGTTCAGAACTCTATGGATGACGTCACGGACACTACGCCCATATTTTTTTTTACAGTCTATGATTATTACGCCAGAATGAGAGAATAGTTCCTAGCCATATCGGCCTAGAAAATCACAACTTTTCATTTTCCGTCAGTCTTAGTACACGATGTAACTACAGAAGATTCAAGTTTTAAATAGGAAAAATATCAAAACTCTTTGGTCATTTTTGAGCGAGATGCTAACGGTCTAATCAGATTCAATGAACTATGCTAAGCTATGCTAAAAGTGGTACCGCCAGACCCGGAGATCGGCTGAATGGATCCGAAAACGGTAAAACTCAACTGTTTAACTCTAGGGGAGTTGGAAAATGAGCCTATTTTCAAAAAAAGTGGAGTGTTCCTTTAAATATATCTTGAGTTTCTTTTGTTTAAAAAATAATAATATTGAGTTGAACAGTAATAACACTAGAATACAAATGTTTTGTGAATAAAGGGAGGGGGGGAGCTTGCAGTATTGATTCGGAAAGGAGGGGGGCCTTTGAAAACCACTGTCCTACATCATACTTCGGTTCAGAGGTCACACTTCCACCGGGAACTAGACTTGTATACGGCTGTTACTGAAGCCAGTGATTATAGTTTATCAAGTTATTAATATGGATTTTTACAAAAAACCAGCGCTTCGCTTCAGAAGGCCTTTATTAACCCTCCAGAGTTGTATGGATTACTTTTATGATGGATTAATGCGCTTTTTTGGGCTTCAAAATCTTGAGCCCCATTCACTCCCATTATAAAGGATGTTTTAAATATATCTCTGATTGTATTTCACTGAAATATACACCTAGGATGGCTTGAGAGTGAGTAAATCATGCGATAATTTTTGGGTGAACTATGAATGGTCCTGGTCTTATTATACATGATTCATTAGTTATCCCGATAAAAACAATTGTTTAAGTTAGCAGTAAAAACGTTTCGTCACTCACTGGGCTCCTTCAGACGAAGCTGGATGGCAGTGTTCTCGTTTTTGTCCCGTTTGTGACCGAGCACTTCCCTCTCCCACTCGCGCTCCCTCAGGTCCTCTTCGATCTGTCGTTCGGCCTGCACGTAGAGCCGCAGCAGACGCGAGCACAGGGTGTGGTGCAGCCGGAGAAAGATGTACCAGTTGTTATTCACATAGAACAGATTATATGCGTCCTCACAGGAGCGAAGCCGCTGAGCCGTGGATGTGCTAAACAGCAGTTTGGTCTTTGTCGGACTGCCACTAACTCCTCCCGCCAGCCCGTTGTGCTTCTTCGACGCCCCCTCGTCGATGTCCATGTCTTCTTCATCGTCTTCTTCCTCAGCGTCCGATAACACCCCTCGCTGGGAGAACAGCATGTCGGGGATGAAGTGATAGATGATCTGCTTAATCTTGTATTTGTCCTCTTTGTTGATACTGCTCTGGCGTTTCACATGGTGGATGATGAGCGCAGCCGCATCCTCTAGAATCTGACGGTCCTCGTAGGTCAGTGTCAGGTGAGGCCCATTAGAGGATGTGCTGTTGTCTTCCGAAGCCTGTTCCTGCCGCTAAACAAACACACAACCATCAATCATGCGCTGGAAACTCGTTTCTCTGGGAGAAACAAACCCTTTTAACTTCCTCTAGAGGATAAAGAGCATCTCACCTCATCAAAGATGCTCTCGATCTCGTTGAGAAGCGTTTTAGAGCGCAGCACCTTAGTGTCGTTCTGCTTGAAGTTAATGCCTTGATGGTCCAGAGATTTCAGGTAATATTTCTCATTCTGCTCTCTCCAGATCTTGTTAAAACCCCTTTGAGCTTCACGCCACTCTTCCTCCTTCAACTTTAGCCTGAGATCAAAAGACAGACATGGAATATGTTAAAATAACTGGATTACAATAATAACAAATGTAAAAATAAAACTTTAAAGGGGTCCTTGATTATGATTTCACTTGTTTAACTTTAGTTAGTGTGTAATGTTGCTGTTTGAGCATAAACAACATCTGTGAAGTTACGATGCTCAAAGTTCAATGCAAAGGGAGATATTTTCTTTTACAGAAATCGCTTTTTAAGGATTACAACAAACGGCTGGTAGGGGATGAGGCCATGTTGGGCTGCTTTAGAGAAGAGGAAGAGTTGTTGTAGTAGAGTGTTGTTACCATGCCGTCATTTTACACCGGACTGCTTCACAAATGAGGGTCAATTCAATGCTGGATTTGCACAAAAGATGAACATGACGACACATGCTAGTCAACTACATCAATTTATAACCATTCAGAAACGTCCAGTTTCATTTTAAAAGTTGTAACTTCTTCCTGAGTCTCTCCATCAGTGTCGACTCCGGTTTGAACAATGTAAGGCTGAACGCCGTTACTGACAATCCTCATTTTGGCTGCGTGAGATTCTCCTGTTTTGTTGTTGTTGAGCAACCGAAGCGCAAGCTGTTAAAGCTCCGCCTTCTTCTGGAAAGGGGGCTGGGAGCAGCAGCTCATTTGCATTTAAAGGGACACACACAAAAACAGCGTGCTTTTGCTCACACCCAAATTAGGGATGCACCGATCCGCCTTTTTCACTTCCGATACCGATACCTGGGATTCAGTATCGGCCGATACCGATCCGATCTTCAAGTAATAAGAAAAGTGCTAAATTACCTAATAAACTGTATGCCTCACTTAGGGCTGTGATGGTCGGCATGACAACCGCGCCACCGCGGTCGTGGAGTGTCACCGGCGGTAGCGTGGCGTGTATATAATATATAATCTCAAAGGTTGCGTTAACCGAGAATTTTCCGTCATTGATGGATTTTTTTTAGCAGTGACGGAAAAAATGTGCAGCCTGTCCGTCATTTTGACAAATTAGGCTGAATTTGCTTGTAACTGTAATTCCCACTCCTGTCCAGTAGGTGGCGAGCGCACTCCAGTGTGGCAGCAGAGCGCGAGTTCAGAACAAAATGAAAACGATTTGATTACACACACCCAGTTTGTCCATTTTATTATATATCATATTAGAATACTTATGCTTACATAATTAAAGTTTCTAATCCGTTTTGTTTTAAATAGTTTGTTTTATTTTTCTTGCTGCTGACTATAAGTTTATGGTCAATGAATGGCTTTTCCTACGTGACATTGTTTACAACACTGATTGAACTGACGTGATACAGATTTCGGTAAGCTACTGCAACTTTCAACATATTTTTTGATTTTCATTCATGTTTATTTCCTTCTGTAAAGTAGTAAAGAAGAAGAGATGATCGCGTTCACTCACGATCCTCAAAAAGTGTTGAGATGAGATGAAAGATGAAAACTGAAAAGTGACGCAGACTTTAACTTTTTATTCATAATACTTTCTTTTCATAATATAAATAAATGCATAGCCTAGGCCTATTTGTTTATCCTATAAGTTTGTGAATACATATGAAAATGTGGATGAAATCAGAAGCTATTAAATGTCTTATAATTAAAATATAAAAATTAAAATGATGCAGCAACATATGATAGATAGGACAGAACAAAAAAATGCTATTAAACAATCTTTCATTGCGCAAAAGTATTATAATATGAACGGCTCCCATACAGAGCGGCAATAAGCGCTTATGCGCATCCCGTGTGCAGAATGATGCGCTTGAAGCACCATGGAATCAGAGAGCGCAGCGGCAGCGCTCCGCAGTGAAAAGTTCAAAGCACAAAGTGATATATATTGATGCGTATTGTATTACCGGTATCTTGATTAAGTATAATAATAGAAACATTGATCCATCTTGGAGAGAGTTTCATTGTGTTGACTGTCGTAACCGAACGCGACACGCAGTCTGAATGCTGAATGGAGAATGACTGACAGCCGCAGCGGAGGGAGGCATTTACGTGAACTTTAATTTAACAGCTAAAATATTTATCTGTACCTCCAATTAAACTATGGAATGGCTTCAGAACACTTGGAATATAGTGCACAGAAACTTTATGGTGCTTTTTAATGTTTTTGTGCCTTTTGTAGAGCTTAACAATAACACAGAATAGTACACGCACAGTATCGGATTTGGATCGGTCCTGTCCGGCCGATACCCGATCCGGCAAAAATGGCAGTATCGGAGCCGATACCGATCTGAATATCGGATCGTTGCATCCCTAACCCAAATAGGGGCAAATTTGACAAGCTATAATAAATGATCTGTGGGGTATTTTGAGCTGAAACTTCACAGACACATTCTGGGGACACCAGAGACTTATATTACATCTTGTGAAAAGTGGCATAATAGGTGCCCTTTAATAGCTAAAATGTGCCGTCTCTAAAAACGAATTTATGCACAAACAACACTCTGAAACATGGGTAGCCCTTTGGACGGATGCTCATTTATAGCATTCATTCTCTCTAACCTCTTGAGGACAATGGGAACAGACACTGCCGGATTCTTCTTCAGTCCATCGATGATGTCCAGAGCTTTGTCTCCATATATCCTCTGGATGGCTTTTCTGTGGATGATCTCCGAGCAGCCGCCCAGAGTGTTGTCCAGTCGGAATTTCGCCTGTTCTTCTGCAGACATCCGGGAAAGCTTCTTCTGAACCGCCTCCAGAACACGAATGGTGGCCAGGTTGGTTTCCAAAACGACGTCCAGCTAGAGGGATGATTAGCAAGAATTACACCACAAAAAAAGCAAGCAGAGCCGGTAAAAATGTTCTTGTGTGTGGAAGTCTCACCTCGAATCGCTCGTCCTCGCACCTGTACATGTGTTCTTCATACTGAGTCTTCTTGGAGCTCACAAAGGTGGAGTCCTCAGACCAGGAGGGGAAGGAAACCCATGTATCATTCAGCACCTGATGCATCCACAAAGAACCAGTGTAAATAAAGGGTTTCTTCATAAAAACTTGTGTAATATGATGCATTTCTGAGTCAAACAATATTCAGTGGGAAATAATGTAGGGGATGATGATGAAGATGATGGGTTTTGGTGCCCTTACCTCTTTACAGAGTGATGTTCTCCCGGTACATTTGGGCAGCTGGTAGCTCTTGGGTAAAGCTCGGTAACTAGAGCCCAGACGCTTGCATGAAGCATAGTCAATTTCCATGGCAATTCCTTCAGTGGCTCTTTCTTTTGGGTACGTCTCCAAGTGTGACATCTCCTTATATCCAAGAAAGTTCTTAAACCAAGTGAACAGCTCAGGAAATTTGCTGGAGGAAAAATGGGCTAATTATTGCCAAGAATCACACAAACTCCATACTGCAAAATAAATGCTGGGGGCAGTTTTGAAACTGGGGGCAATTTTGAAGACTTTTTTTTGGTCAAAATTAACAATCAAAACGTGTTTTTGTCTTACCCTGATTCGCTATATGTAAGCGTATTATAAGTAGGGATGGGTATCGAGAACCGCTTCCAAATTTCCAAGAACTGGCGATTCGATAAGAAACGCACATTACGATTAAGCTTATTGGTTCCTGTGTGTGCATTTTAATGCGATTTAAACTATTCAAGCGCTAAAGACTCACAGACTGTTTTCCGTGCTGCACACACATTCAATGCACTCTCACAGAAAATGTGATTTTAAACCTATACTGTTACACATGCGTGCAGCACAAAAAACAGCGCGTCGTCTCGCGCTTGAATGGATCCGTGCATCTCTTAAAGTGACAGCAGCCTAACATTCCTGCTGCCGTCTCTATAATAACACTAATCAAACAACAATAGACAAAGAGAAAATTCACTCGTTCTTGACTGAATAACTTTTATAACTATATTTGTAATGTAAATGTTATTTATAAAGTGCAGTGTTATTTTACATTTGATTAGTTTCTAAACCTGAATACCTGAAAATCTTAAAACACTTTATTTGTTCAGTTGTATTTACTTGTATTTTGTTGGGATTGCTGATTTTTTTATTTGTTCTTTTTCAATTACTGAGTGTTTACTTGTCTTTAATAATGCTTGAAATTTATATTAGTTAGGCTAGTTGTTTTTTCTATGGTATTTTTTAACACTTGTGCAAGTGTTTTTAGCCTATTGATTTCTGATCATGGTATTTAGCTCCAATGAATTGTTTTGCAATAAGACTTAAAATAAATGTTAATGATATCTAAGTTTTTTTTTACCTTATTGGAATCGAAATTAGGAATCGATAAGAATCTGAATAGATAAGCAGAATCGAAATCATTAAAATTCAAATTCGATACCCAACCCTATTCCTTACCACTATTTATTTAATTAGTTGTTTAATAATTTAATGAAACCGTAACCAAAAAAATTCTTACAATTCCTAACCCTAATTATAAGCATTCATATTATACACCTGACGGAATGGTTTTTGTGGAAAATTGCGGACATATGTCACTCGTCCGTGTGTGTTTCGTCATATACGTAAATAGAGAAAAATTGCTCTGGCTACATTGACGCATGTCTGGTGTGGGAGTGGCAGAGGTTAGTTGTCACAACGAGCGAGAAAACTTGACATGGAGCAGCTAAATCTCAAAGCTCTAGGGAATCACCCGTTTTAAACAAACTCTGAACAGAGGAGAGTTTGCTGGCAGAAAGAGAACGTGATTGAGCTTGTAATAAAACAAGAACCAACATTAACTTGGCTTTTTGGAGATGGCACAAACTGAGCGATTTGAAATGTTGTAAAAGCGACGTGGAGATGATGGCATTTTCATTACCTAACAGGTGAGTAAGGTATTTTGTTGAACAGATACATTGCCATTTGTAGCTCTCTAACAGTTCATTATAAAGCATCATGTATTGTGAAGAGTCATTTCATTATGGATGTTGTAGCGCAGGAATTTATTTTCAAAAAAGTACCATGTCTTCAGCTAGTCAGCTTGAGAACCTTTCCATCTAAACTGGTTATATCTCTTAAGCCTATTAGTGATTGTTTTATGAGCAGTATGATAAATACAGAGCTAATGCAGTTTTGTTTTTTAAGCACCGCTAGAGGGCCAAAGTTACATAGTGTACCTTTAAATTAAAATAAATAAAATAACCTACATAAAATTAAACTCCACTTTAAACTGAACTTACCCCAGGAATGGAACCACAAGTTGAACCAGTTCAGCACGAGAAATTATTTCCTCATTAAAAATTATTAGACACCGGAGGAAATTGTCATAGGCTTCAGCACTTCGCAAAGCTTTCCGAACCTACAAACAGATGAATAATGTCAGTCAATATTGGAAATGTAAACTTGTGAGATAAAACAACCTGCTTATTAAATCAACATCACTACATTAAACCAGAGCAACTCACTTTGTCGAAGAAAAGAGACTCCGTTCCTCCGCTGTGTTTGCCAGCCTCAGCCGCCGATGAATCTTTGATATTCATTAACTTCAGCTTTTTCTTAAAAATTAGGAAAAAAAAAAAAAAAAAGAAATAAAGTTATTCCCAGGAAATCAAATAAAACCATATGAAGATGATGTTTTAGATCAGTAAGCAAATGGGGGCAACATGCCAAAAACTATGAAATTCATTCAATATAAATGAGATGTATTTCTATGGAGTGGTACCTTCACAGGTGGAGTCACGGGTGTAGTGGGATGTTTGCATTTCTGGCAGCCGTTCTGATTGAGCCTTTGCTTGTTATTGAGCTGCGGTTTCTTGACCGCTCCAATGGGATCTTTACCCATAGTTTCGGCCTTCTCCGCTGCAGTCTTCCCCAGCAGCTAGAGGATGTTCATAACAGAAATATTATAGTTAACTAAAACTAAAACCATTAGAGAAGAAAAACATTTTTCGTTAACTGAAATAAAATATTAAAATTAAACATTTCACTTCAGCCAGTTGCCAAGGACACAAGGATTTTCCATTTTAGTTTAGTTTAACTTGCGCTAAAATAATTAAAACTGAAATAAATATTAATAAAAACTAGAGCTGCCCCCTAATACTTGACCAAAATTTTATTAGTCGCTTAGTCATATTAAAAAAAAATAAAAAAAAATCTAAAATCACGCAGTCTGTGACGGACAGTTCGTTAACAGCTGTGATAATTATAGGACATCGGGCAGGACATCCAAACACTCGTCTATCATTCATCGACTTCAAATATGGCTTATCTGAAACATGTAAGTAGGAGCAACTTTACATGGTTGCACACTTTAACGTAAACCTAGAAAAATTTGGGCTATTCAAGTGTTTGTGTGGAGTGTGAAAGCTGAATAGTAGCATGTTTACTGCATGACGGCTAAAATGGAGGCGCCGGCGCGATCACTTGCACTTAAAATACTCTGTAATATTTGGTCATACAGATAAGAGTAATACATCTTTTGAATCTGTGAAGTGTCTACGTTTATTTGTGTGCGCTTACAATAACAACAAAACATTGTGCTTTTGTAAAATAATGAGAGCAAAGGGTGCGATTTCTGCCGTCTCTCTGTGAACTTGAGCGCACCCAAAAAAAAAAAAAAAAAAAAAGGATCCGAAAGAGTGGGCGAAGTCAGAGCAGAAATGGAGACTCACCACAGAGCTGTTGGCATCTGGCAGGAACTGTCCGAACTCTGAGAGCAAATCTTCCTGGTTTTTGAAGAGTTGGGCCACCTCAGCGTAAACTTCCTGCTCAGTCAGGGCCGGGGTGTAGCTCCCACCCGCTTCTTTAGCATTACGCTGCTCCTTCTGATTAACAAAACAAGTGTAAGAGATATTTGTAAATTGAGTGTGGATTATAATTTATTTTGGGAAGTGTTTTTAGAGTTTGTCTGGCCTGACCTGGTATTTGTGCAGGATCTCGAGGAAGGACTTGTAGATGTTGGGCTGGCCCTGGAAGCGATTCTTAATCTTGTTGACGTAGTTGATGGCGTGGTTGAACTCCACGGGCTGGTTGTTCTGCAGTGGTGGGGCGGTAGGCATGGTGTTGATGGGAGTGTGGGGCTGCTGCGGGGGCGAACGCGGGGATGCGTACGGATGGATGGACGGATTGGGATGAGTGCTCGGAGTCGGAGCTGGAGACTGCAGCGGCTGTATGGAGAGAGATGAAAAAAATCATTGATCCTGATCAGGACTAAAAACTAACCATTTGCAGTGTGACTACTAGGTGCAATTTTCATGAATCGATTTCAATTCACAAGCTTGCTATCGGATTTTATTTTGAAGTCGATTCAATTAAATTTCGATTCATTTGGATATATATCAGGTGCAGTATGTGTAAATTTTTCTTGAAGGATTAGTTCAATTTCCTGATAATTTACTCACCCCCATGTCATCCAAGATGTTCATGTCTTTCTTTCTTCAGTCAAAAAGAAATTAAGGTTTTTGAGGAAAACATTCCAGGATTTTTCTCCATATAGTGGACTTCAACAGTTACCAACGGGTTCAAAATGTCAGTTTCAGTGCAGCTTCAAAGAGCTCTACACGATCCCAGACGAGGAATAAGGGTCTTATCTAGCAAAACGATCAATCATTTTCTAAAAAAATAAACATTTATATACTTTTTAACCACAAATGCTCATCTTGCACTAGCTAATCAGGTTGGAAAGGTCAAGCGTGACATAGGCGGAAGTACCGCAGTAGGGCGAAAAACTCCATCTCATTTTCTCCTCCAACTTCAAAATCGTCCGATATTGTTGTTTTACCTTCTTTTTTATTGTAAAGGCCTAGTGCAAGAGTATTTGTGGTTAAAAAGTATATACATTTTTTTTTTTTTTAGAAAATGACCGATCGTTTCTCTAGATTAGACCCTTATTCCTCGTCTGGGATCATGTAGAGCTCTTTGAAGCTGCACTGAAACTGTAATTTGGACCTTCAACCCATTGATCCCTGTTGAAGTCACTATATGGAGAAAAATCCTGGAATGTTTTCCTCAAAAACCTTAATTTCTGGAGCCGTATGGATTACTTTCATGATGGATGAATGCATTATTTTTGGCTTCATTTCTATATTTTTGATGATTGTGGTGGTTCATACCAACTTACTAGCTTCATGGTTTTATGAAAATCTACGACTGCTATTTAACTGATATCGGTTCATCAAAATGAGATATTGACAAAAATTGAAAAATCAGTAACACTATTTTACAGTGCCATAGTTACACGTTACTACATGTACTTAATATAGTAATAACAGTAAATTATGCATAATTACAAGTAACTAACCCTTAACCAAACTCTAAAGTAAGTACATGTAGTTAATTAATAGTACTTAGTACATATTTGAATAATTACAATGTAACTACAGCACTGTAAAATAAAGTGTAACCGAAAAATCTATATTTTTAACCCAGCCCTCGTGACTACCTTGCTTTTCGGCGTGGGTTGGGCAGGAGGTGTGGCTGCCAGGCTGGGAGGGTTTGTGTGGATCTGGTTCTGGTGCTGCTGTGGCTGTGGCTGCGGCTGCACGGAGATGCCATGAGATGTGATGTGGTGGATCTCGCCGGGCGTAGTCACGTTAACCAGGTCATTGTCCTTGTATCTCGTAACTTCAATCTTGTATCCCGGCGGAAGAAATGTGTTAAACCCCATAATGAGATCAGGGTGACCCTTAAAGAGCTGCGACACCCTGCTGATTACGCCTGGAGTGTCAATACTGCAGAATGAGAGAGAGAGACAGAGAGAGAGAGAGAGAGAATTTGCAATTATTAATTATGATTAAATATTTTTCAGTGAAACAGAACATTGTGGGAAATAATGTAGGGCAGGACTTGAATGTGAGGACATTACATGCATAATGGTTTATATTATTTTTCTCAACCCACATGGTGTTGCTTAAACCAAAA
Organism: Megalobrama amblycephala; assembly: GCF_018812025.1. Classification (NCBI taxonomy): domain Eukaryota; kingdom Metazoa; phylum Chordata; class Actinopteri; order Cypriniformes; family Xenocyprididae; genus Megalobrama; species Megalobrama amblycephala. The sequence goes on from NC_063058.1 coordinate 29,146,406, forward strand.
GAAATCTCATGATAAAACTTTGATAAAAGCAGTAAAAGATTTTTATTGACAAATATTTTAATTGAGAAATACCTAAAATAAATAACATAAGTAAATAGAAACAATGGCTTGTAAGTTTCAATATCAAATTTTGGGGTCAGCAAGTTTTTTTTTTTTTTTTTTCATTGAAAAAATAATACTTTTATTTAGCAAAAATGCATTAAATTGATCAAAACAGAAAATAAACACATTTATAATGTTACAAAATATTTCTACTGCAAATAAATGTTGTTCTTTTGTCCTCCACAAAAATATGAAGCAGCTCAACTGTTTTCAACACTGATAATAGTAATAAATATTTCTTGAGCAGCAAATCATCATATCAGAATGATTTCTGAAGGATCATGTGACACTGAAGACTGGAGTAAATACAACTTTGATCACAGGAATAAATTACATTTTAATATATATTTATATAGTAATCAGTTATTTTAAATTGTAATAATATTTCACAATATTACTGTTTTTACTGTATTTTTTAATCAAATAAGTGCTGCCTCAGACTTCTTTTGACCTCAAAGTTTTAAACTGCAGTGTAAATTCTTCTTTATTTTGTTGTTATGATAAAAATAAAGGTTTAATTTGTTAGGTATAACAGCATACAGTTCTTGCTGTGGTATAGCATCAACTAATAAAATTTTATCATGACAATCCTACATGTGAATAAACTCACCTCTGAGATTTAAACTCTTTCATGATATCCAAGAAATCATTGTAGACCTGTGGCTGACTGCCAAACTGGAGCTTCACCTGGTCCAGGTAAGACAGGGCGTCCTCCACCTGCAATAATGAAAACAGCAATCCGGTTTATCTCGCGCACACAGCTGCCACTGCAGGATTGCATTTGTTAGACTCCCAAAACGAACCAAACACAGAATCCCGTCCCACCTTGAGTCTCTGGAACTGCTGCTGCCCCTGTGCGGATGCAGAGGGCGTGGGCGGGTGGGCGTGACCCTGCACCGGTGCAGGACCGTGGGCCTGGACCACTGCTGGACCATGATGGTGAGGCCCGCTGTGGACCGCCGGACTGGGAGTGTGACCGTGACCACTTGAGCTTTGGGCCACTGTAGACACCTGAAAACAGCAATGGATCTCATTAATAATGAATGAAGTTGTTTCATAATCACAACAAATCCCAAAACTAGGCAAGAATAATTATTTTGTCCTCACTGAAGGTGAAATATTTCAGATTATACGTGATGCTTAATATACAATGTGGAGCGAGACACTGAAATTGAGTATATATTATATATATATAATTTTTTTCTAATTTTTATTCCAGCTGAAGGCTCATAATTTCTGTCTATAGTTTTACACTATGAAACACAATTGTTATTTCTGCATTATTTTAGTGTAATTGCCAAAACATTTTTGTTACTTTGAAGTGTTTTTATATTATTTTATTTCAGCATCATTTCTCATTTTCATTTAGTTTTACTATACAAAACAATTTAAATCTGAATTAAAAAAATGAATAAAAACTATACACGGACATATTGAAAAAAGATATAATAAAACTTTAACTAAAATTTAAATAAAAAACAGAAATTATAAAAACTATAATAGTATCTCAATTGTACTAAAAAATAAGAGCAAGTTAAAACAAATATCATTTTGGTCTGTTTACTCTGCCACACTCTAGATTCTGGAGTCACTCTGGATTAACTGGATGCAGTGGGAACACATTACTAGGAGCTACAGACCTTATGTGCCAGAGAAAACAACCGTTTTTGCGGTAGCTCTGTAAATTTCCATGTTAGACCGGAAAGATTTTAAAACGAGCGGTTCATTCATAAATCCGTAAGATCTTACCTTCATGCTGTGGAAAAACAAACCGGAAGACAACGAGTGTGGCGCTTAAAAGGGGCAGGGCTACACAAATGTCTATAATGCATCATGATGGCAAGTGTTCAAACCTGGTATGTCTGGGGAACCGGGTACTGTATTCCTGGAGTAGGCTGCATGCCGTCAGCCACAGCCTCGAATACGGCAGGCGCTGGGGCAAGAACCCTGTGCTGGAAGCCCTCGGCGCTGCCGGGAAGCCGGCGTTGTTGTGGGGTGAACACCGGCTCCTGATCCTCTAAACACCTCCTCATGCTGTACTCATACTCAGAGGGCACTAAGACCTGAAATAGACAAGACAAAGAAACCAACTTTACAAGTATGAAAAACCATGATTTGGCTGTAGTCCAACAGGAGGTGATCAACTAGTCTGATGAGTAATGTCTACGAAATGTAAATGTGAGCAATAGTGTGTATGTGCATATATACACACACACTACCAGTCAAAAGTTTGGAAACATTACTATTTTTAATGTTTTTTTTTAAGCAGCAGAACTGTTTCCAACATTGATAATAAATCATCATATTAGAATGATTTCCGAAGGATCATGTGACTCTGAAAACTGGAGTAATGATGCTGAAAATTCAGCTTTGCAACACAGAAATAAATTATATTTTAAAGTATATTAAAATAGAAATCCATAATTTTAAATTGTAATAATATTTCACACTATTATTGTTTTTTCTGTATGTATTATGAAATAAATGCAGCCTTAATGAGCATAAGAGACTTCGTTCAAAAACATTAAAAATAGTAATGCTTCCAAACTTTTGAATGGTAGTGTATATACCTGCACATTTAAATATGCATGTGGTGTATATACACGTTATATATAATAAATGTATAAGTGTATGGGGTTTGTATATACATGTGCTTAGTGCCTCTCCTGCACATGCATACCAATAATGCTAACTTGCTAACTCGCGACTAAAAGTGGCAAAGTTTAATCGGGTGTTTCACTTTTATCAAAGCAACTATGAAAACTAAAGGTCGGAAGTTTCAGTCTGACAGAAAACCAGTTTACTGAGAGGAAAAAAAGTTCAGAAATACTGAATAAAACTGGTAATGTATAGCTCTGAGACTCACCCGCTTCTGTTAGCTGCGCTTAAAATACAGCAAAGCTGTTAAAATATCAACGAAATACTAAAAAACTGTGTGAGAATACCGATAAAAACACATTAAAACTCAGTTTACCAACGCTAACGCGTAAAATCCTGTTGAAAACAAGCGGTAGGGAGGGGAGGGGCTAGCTTGGGCTTTGCACACAGGCTCCGCCCACTCAATATCTGATTGGCTCGTTGCTCAGGAGACGGCATTGGGTTGTATTTTTATTGAACGTTCTAACTGTCACTCAAACACGAAATTAACATTGTTCGAGGGGGTTGAGCCCAAACCCGCCACTGTTTCACACACAAAAACACTCCTAAAACGGCGACTGGCTTTTGAACAGCACATAATTAGCGATCTGTTTTAAGCTACATCCGGTTTTAGCGTTAATATAATTCTTTATGATACTGTTAATAAAATCGCGGCATTATATCTGAACGCTTTCAGCAACTTCCCGAACTTCCTGCCTGAGGTTACGTCATTTTTACGCCCCCCTCAAAACAGTTAGCCAACCAGAAAGAGGAATTTCATTAAATAAACGCCTCTTTTAGAATTCCTTGACTCCGATTGGTCAGGCGTTCTGAGAACGCGTAAAGCATGACGTAACCCCAAAGAGGCGTTTACTCAGAGAAATCCTCGATTCTGATTAGTCGGGAGCTCTGAGAGGGCGTTATGTATGACGTGAGGCTCATATTGCCATGCTCCGCCCACGAGAGGCGGGGCTTAAGCTAGTGCCCGGGATTCCTCGCCCCGTCCGTCCGCAGTCAGTCAGAGCTGAGGCGCGCGCGTGTATGTGTGCACAGCGTTTCGCTTAAATACGGACAAAACCCAACACAACCCGAACCAAAACAGCTCAAACTGACATTATAAACAAGTTCGGACTGATTCTGATGCAAAGCGCTCAAATATTCAGCATGTTCGCGAGCACCAAAACACGACACCGAACAAAAGATCCGCATATAAACACCATCAAACGTTTATTAGGGGCAGATTTCGTGATCTCATGATTTCTGGATTGAACAAGCACACTCGAACATGACACCACCAACACACACGCCTATTTCATGACATGTTGTCCTTTAGTAATCAGACCCAAAGTCAAAATGGGAACTAAAAATCTGATCGCGTAAACATGGACTCTCTATGAGATCATGCGAGGATCTGAAATGAGAGATCCGATCATATATTACAACAAAAACACGCCAGTTGATCTAATATTCTTTGTTTACTGGGAGACTGAAGGGGAAAATGTCTAACCGTGTTTGAGCACCTCTTCCCTCCCCCTCTGAACACCAGACACAGCTACAGATCTGCTTTCAGGTCAAAAACAAGTGCTAAAAGCCCTCGTTAAAGCATCGGACGCAAACAGATGGGTTTGTGTGTCACAACATAGAGATACACGTTTCTTTGGGGCTTCAGTTGGCCAAAGCTTTGCCCCTTTTCTCCCCTTAATGTGCCATGATCGAACAAACAGCCCCGATTAACACATTAAAATCTCTTGAACGACCAGCCGCTTGCAGAAAGCACTCAAACACCGACAGAAACATATAATCGATTAAAAGAGGACAACATAAATTTGTTTTCTTTTGCCCAGCTGCTACATACCTGCGAAAAAGAGCCTCGCACTCCGGATTCGTGTTTGGAACAAATAGTTGGGAACGCCCCCCTCTCCTCCCATTGGTCTACGCGACAGTATGCGTCATCTGGATTTGAATACGACCCGCCAAATCCATACTACCACCGCTTTAACACACCTGTAGTATCGGCTTTTCTTTGTAATTATTATCAAAGTCCCTTTAAGACAAGTCATTTCACTCGGCGCCCATCTTTGAAACTCCTCTCGGGCATTCAAGTGCAGCTCCTACCTCTTTGAATGGGGAGACACCAAATTCTCTAAAGCTGTTTGCTAAGCTTTCGATTAAATTTAATATTTGAAATCACCAATGAAATCTGACAACAAATGTCTCATAAAATTTGTTTCTAAACGCTCGAATCATGATAAAAACGGTATTTTTCAGGCTGGATCAAGCTAATCCAGACATGCGCAGACCTAAATGCGCGTCTCGTGCCTCATTTCTGAGGCGTGCGTCTGACTGTTTCTATAGAAACCGGAGCTTACGGCCGCTGCCGTGACGCGATGACTTTACCAGTCGGCGATTGGCTCTTATTTAGAAGGTGGGACTTATTCCGCGTTGCACTTTCTCCCATTCATATTAATACGAGTGACGCGTCTTCTGTTATTCTATAGACCTTATGTAGCCCCTTTTCAGCGCTGCGCTCGTTGTCTTTTGACTTCCGGCTTGTATTTCCACAGCGATCTTATGTATTTATGAATGAACGGCTCATTTTAAAATCTTCCCGGTCTACTGACATTTGTTAAGACATCTGCTTTAAACCTAACAATGCTCATGATAACTTTGATTAACTCTACAACAGGTAAATCCACTTCACCAGCTAATTATTCTTCAAAAACTATGCCATAGAAATATACAGGGCTACCGCTAAAACGGAAGTTCAAAGACAATATTCTAAAGATGGCGGCGCTCTTGTTTCTCTGGAAAATAAGGTCTATAGTCTTTGTTATTATTCACTCTGAAAGACACACGCTCACAAATATGTGTTATCAGATAATAAATAGCCTAAAGTAAACATTTTTAAAATAACATTGTTTGAATTTGACTATGAGATGTGGCAGCAGGTGCTACATGTGTACGCGATTTTATTTTGGTTTATTAGAACACGCCCCTCGTCAAAACCCCGCCTTTGTAAAGCAAAGAACGCGCAAAATGATTGACAGATGGGGATTGTTTCTGATTGGCTATAAAAGCGCGGGACGCTCCACCTTCAATTTAAAGAGCGTACGTTAATTTCTCCCCCCTCAACGTTTGTTGAGACATTTTGCATGGGCTATTAAAATTAAAATTTGTTTCACAACTTATCGTTAAGGGTACAACGGAGCTGAAGGCACACCTTAAGACAAATTGTGCTTTTCACTTCTCTCAAACTATATGATTGCAGGAAAAATATATATGTTTGTATTGGACATTGATGGAGCAACATATTTTGTGTGAAAAAAAAAAAAAAATCATTAAGTGGTTAATTTTGTTTAAAAATATTATAAATGTATGAGGTGGTGAGGGGGGTCTTTTACCCCACACACAGGGTAAAAGGCCCCCCAGCATGGGGTAAAATGCACACAGTATTTATACAAATACTTTAGCTAAAATAATATGTTTTTAATAATGACTCGGTTAATACTTGTTCAAAAGAATAACTTTAGCAAAGTTTGTACTATTTTCTGTTTATTTTGATAAATAAAAATTCATTTTTGTTCAATAAATGTACTGTCATTAAAATAGGCCTATGTGATATTTTTATATATTTTATATAATTTATTATTATCATGTTAATTACTGTGCTTTTTGCCCCAACATCAGCGGCGCTATTTACCCCAAATACCATACTTTTACATATTCTTCCGTTATTGAAAAACTGTTGCTTGAATTACCTTGAACAAAACTAAAAATAAGAAGACCTAAGTCTGAAAATACAAACATTAATTTAATGGATTCTTATTTGCTACTTAAATCAACAACATTTTAAAAAACATCAAATATTAGATCAAACTACATCAGAATCAGCTTTGCACTGCTGCACGCGATCGCGTCAAGGATCAGGCAAGTTTTTGTGCCATCTAGTGGTTTAGAGAAAAATAAAATTAAAATTAAAGGCGCCTTTAGCCCCGTTGTACCCAAATAAAGTACGGATACCGTGGTTGAAAAAAACGACAGATAGCACATACATTCTACTATAAGATTTATCCGCACAAATTTGAAAACTTGCTAACAACTTATGTTTTTACCTCAGAAAATACACAAAAAAAGAACAACTTGAGGGTGAGTTAATGATGACAGATTTGGGTGAACTATCCCTTTAATAAGGATTCATTTTTCAACGTAAACCTGGTTAGAAATGACTACAGGACAGTGTTGCCAAGTCCACAGTTTTCCCGCGGAATTGGGCTACTTTTACACTGTTCCCGCGGGTTGTTTTTCATGTCCGCGGGTTGAATCGACCCAAAATAACGTGATATTTAGCCCCTGGAATGCGAATTTTACCAGGGGAGCCCCGCCAAAATGCACAATTTTGCCCCCCCCCCCGAAATGCGATTGGACTAGTTTTGAGGAGCAATTTGGCGGGTTTTGTTGTGAAAATCTGGCAACCCTAATCCAGGACCTTTAATCTAGTAGTGAAAGTTTCAATTAAAACACTCAGTCAGTATATAGTTTTTTTTCCATTTAATAAACTTTAAAACACATGGATTTGATTTGGTTTTACTTAAATGACATTGCAGTTTGGACAGGTCTATTTTGAGGATGCCACCTGTACAGTCTTTTCACATAAACATTTCACTCAATCCAAACGTACATGTGGAATAAGGCTCTTTAATTGCATATCAAAGCACTTTATCACTAACAGAACCGCTGCAAACTTATTGATAATCATAAGCTTGACGTTACAGGTTAGTTTTTTGACATAAGAAACAAGAAAAAATTGGATATAAAAGAAAATATAATTTACATATATCATTTGGGAGTAATAAGTAAGGACACAAAGCGTGGGTATAATAGAAAAATACACAAATTGGTCACATTTTGTGCCCATCAAGGCAGGACTGCAGATCCTGGAATCATTGGGGTGTGTAGAGATGCTTCACTACAAGAAAATTCAATATGAATTCAGTAGCAAAGACACTTTCAACCCACAACAAAATAAAAAGCGATTCTAAATGCACTTTACAGGAGCTTTTAGATGTTTTAAACAGGTTATTAGTACAATATTAACAGACAGAATTATTACAAAGTGTAAATGACTCGACGTAGCCATCTCACATTTACACCACACTAATTAAAGACTATATCAATTGAGTAATTGTTGCATTATAGAGGTTTACCGATCCACCCGGTTGATGTGAGAAGACTTTTCCTCATCCTGGCCGTCTAACCCATCATCTGTGGTTTCCCATTCTTCAGATGCTACTGCAAAAAATGTCTTACAAACTATAGAGACATTTCCCAAAGTTGACACACAAAATACAGACAGGCAAAACATTGTCTTTATATTCAGACAATAAATCTGCATTCAAATCCAGCAAATACATAAAAATCTATAATGTGCAATGACTGTTTCCCATGGGTCGAACAGGAGTATAAAACTGAACATTTTCAAATGAATAGTTCACCCAAACAATAAACTCACCGTCATGTCATTTCAAACCTGTATGACTTACTTCTGTGAAACACAAAAGGACCAGTTTGCACTGCTCTTTTCCATATAATGACTCAGTGAATAGAGACGGACGTTGTCAAGCTCCAAAAAAGGCAATAAAAGAGCCATAAAATTATTCCATATGACTACTTTCATGGTGTTATTTAATACATTTTAGAGCTTGATAGCATCCACCACAGTTCTCTTTCATTAAAGGGATAGTTCACCCTAAAATGACGATTAATCGCATCCAAAATAAAAGTTTGTTTACATAATATGTGTGTGTACTGTGTATATTTATTATGTATACATAAATACACACATACATGTATTTATTTAAGAAATATTTACATGTATATTTATACATAATTTTATATAAAAATATTAGAGATGCGCCGATATATCGGCCAATAGCCGATACTGTGAAAATGTGCTTTTATCGGCCAATACCGATTATTGGCCGATATATCGGTGCATCTCTAATATTTATATAGAAAATATTTATATATTATATGTAAATATTTCTTAAATAAATACATGTATGTGTTAGTTTTAAAACGGCCGATAGTCAGGGCAGATATATCCTGTCAATCAAAAAAGGGCAGGAAAATGCACTGAATTTGTACTTTGTGTAAAGAAAATGGTAAGAAGCCAGTTTGATGTTCAATATTAATAGTAATTATATGAATTAAAAGTTAAGAAATATTAATTTAATCTTCAGAATTTATTTAGTGTGTGTTAATATTAATTTGAGTAATGTGTATAACTGATACCAGTTACTCTGAAACAAGTTGATGAAATGGAAATAATAAAATTTTTATTTGCATTTCTTTCAAAGTATAATAATTAAAAATATAATGATTAGTTAAAATTATAATGAATTTAAAAGAAAGAACCCCCAAATTATCGGTATCGGCAGATATCACTCTGAATAATCGGCTATCAGTAGATAAATTTAGTATCGGTGCATCTTTAATAAATATAATATATTTTTGTTAAATATATACATGCATGAGTGTCTATTTATATATACATAATAAATATACCCATTACACACACATATATTATGTAAACACAAACTTTTATTTTGGATGCGATTAATCGTTTGACGGGACTAAAATTAAGTCATCATTTACTCACTTTTAAAAAAAAGATATATTTTTGCCGTTTTTGCTTTTATTATGACAGGACAGTAAGCAGACAGGAAGTGAAGTAGGAGAGAGAGAGAGAGAGAGAGAGAGAGGTGGGATCAGGTAGGGTCCTTAAGCCGAGACTCGAACTCGGGTCACCCGAAGTGCAACGGTGCTACATGTGGCCATGCTGCCCACGAGGCTATCGGGGGCTACCGACATCATTTACTCACTTTGATGTTGTTCTAATGCCGCATGCCCTTTTTTCTTTTTTGACCACAAAAGGAGAATTTTTAAAAAACGTCCAGGGGCGCGTTTCCCGAAGCGAACTATGGCCGCAAGTTCGGTCGTTACCAATAGAGTTCAATGGGACTTACGACCATGGTTCACCAAGGATGCTTTCGGGGAAACGCACCCCTGGTCAAATTCGTCCAAACAATGGCAGTGAAAAAAAGACACAAAAGTATCACAGAATGATCCCATGTGACACGTGTCGTATATTCCAAGTGTTCTAGGGTTGTACAATATGAAATTTAATGTATTATTTAACAAAAATCCTCTTCTGTGCTCGACTGCGTAATTATGAGTCTCCATTAGCGCCGCAGTTTACTCCGACTCACCCAGAAAAAACCCCCCACAAAAGTTGTGAGAAATCAGGATGATAAATACGCAACATGAAATACAATCCATGTATCTTCTTCTCTGAGGTGAATATATCCGTTGTGTCCGTCATAAGAAGTTATCACATTCTTCACATCTGTCAACTATGTTGACAAACAATGTTCCGGAGATATTTAACTCAGTGAAGAAAGTATATGGATATTTTATTGGGGATTTCTAGGCATTGTAGTTCATGTTGCGTATTTATTAATCTTGATTTCTCACAACTTGTGTGCTTTTTCTGGGCGAGATGGAGTGATAAGAGTCTCACGAAAGCACACGACGCATAGCCGTGCACAGAAGATCAACGGCCAAGGTCAGGATTTTCATTAAACAATACATTAAATTACGGTTTGTTTCGCCAAACCCTATTGTACACTCTCAGTACACTTCTTATATATGACATGTGTCGCATGGGATCATTCTGTGATACATTTGCGTCTATTGTAAAAAGCTTGATGCAGTTCACAGTGCGAGTGGGACATTTGTTTTTCAATTATTATTTCTGCTTTTGTGGTCCAAAAAAAGAAAGAAGGCCATCCGGCATTAGAACAACACCATTCTGCTGAAGTTGTTCTTTTGTGTTCCATGAAAAAAGCAAGTAAAAATGGATTTAAAACGACATGATGGTAAATAAAAGACAGAATTTACATTTTTGGGCGAATTAACCCTTCAAAACATGATGACAGACTGTTGGTCTGAGTTGTCATTCAATAAAAACACTTAAAGTGAGACAAAAATGACACCGAATATTAGAAATTGTACATTCGGTCCCGAATCACATTTGAGCGCGGTTGATTTGAAGCTTCATGTGAAATTCACAGAGTAAACTGCACAAAATGCAGCACATCATTACATAGAGTACACTACAGCTGGATCACTGAACATTTAGACACCCCCTTCAAACAGAGTCATTTATGGTTACGGTTTATGCTGCCGTTCTTTTAATAGTGACAGATTAATCAAAAACCCAGTGATTTTGATTGGGAATCATCTTGTCTAAGAGTCGCTGATCAACCAAAAACGAGCCCTGTCTTATGATTGGATGAGAACAGGCCTTGCCTCTTACTGATTGGTTAAGATAAGGCCTTTTCGGTCTCTGATTGGCTACGAGCGGGCCCTGCTGCTCACTGATTGGCTGAAAGCAGGCCCTGTCTCTGGGCGTGCTCAAGGATCGCGGTGTGGCAGAAATAGTACTGCTCGGGTGTTTGGATGCTGAAGGCACGCTGCGCTCTCATCCGTCGGACCGTCTGGCAAATGTTAAGGGTCCCGACATCCTGCAGCTGCGACAGACAGATATCCAGCGCACAAAATGTACCTGCGGGGGAGAGGAGATCAGTCTGATAAGCCATTAAACAGATAGTTCACACAAAAATTAAAATTACTTCTTTTGTCACATACTGATTTTAGCCTAGTATATAGTAGGGAAGTATGCAATATCAGATGCAGCCTATCGCTTTTAGGTGCCTCGTTAGTATGTAGATTTGTTTTGGTGATGCGTTTAATTACTGACCGGTCCTGCCGATGCCAGCGCTGCAGTGGACCACCATCGGCGGGCCGAGCGGATGACCTCTCCACTGCGAGCCGAAAGCCTGGACCGCCCACTGCTGCTGCTGCTTCACGGCACCCAGGAAGCCAATCAGAGACAGTGCGGAGGACGGGACCCCGTAATCAGGCCAGCTGAGGAACTGAAAATGAGTCACTTGTCTCTGTTCAAACGTCTGGGAAAAAACAACAATAAAATAAGTTCAGACACAAGTCGGAAAAACTGAACATTTATTATATATTTGCTGGCGATATATACATTACAGCAGAGGATTGTGAATATTACCTTTTTAACACAATTGTTTTGGTCATTAAGATTCCAAAAGACTATTTATTTATTTATTAATTTATATTTAGACAACGTTCAAAAGTTAAGGGGCAGTAAGAGTTTTCTTTTTTAAAGAAATCAACACTTTTATTGAGCAAACATGAATTAAATTTATCAAAAGTGACAGTAAAGACTTTTATAATGTTATAAAAGATTTCTATTTCCAACAAATGCTGTTCTTTTGAACTTTCTATTCATCAAAGAATCCTGAAAAAATGTATCACGGTTTCCACAATTAAAAATATGAAGCAGTACAACTGTTTTCAACATTGATAATAATAATAAATGTTTCTTGAGTAGCAAATCAGCATATTAGAATGATTTCTGAAGGATCATGTGACACTGAAGACTGGAGTAATGATGCTGAAAATTTTGATGCTTTGATCACAGGAATAAAATAAATTAAAATATTAACCAGTTAATTTGAATTGTAATATTTTACATATATATATATATATATATATATATATATATATATATATATATATATAAAATTAAAACTATAAAATAGTTTTAAATCATATTTTTAATTTAAATATAATTATATATTATATTGTATTATGTATGAATTGTAATAATTTACAATATTATAGTTTTATATATATATATATATATATATATATATATATATATATATATATATATATATATATATATATATATATATATATATATATATTTTTTTTTTTTTTTTTTGTACTGAGATATAATATTGTGAAATATTACAATTCAAAATAACTGGTTAATATTTTAATTTATTTTATTCCTGTGATGCAGAAGAGCTGAATTATTAGTCAATTCATATATAATACAATATAATTGTCATATATATATTATAAATTGATATATTCATATACATTATCAATTCATATATAATACAATATAATTTAATTCATGTATTATTTTTATTTTACATTATTATTCTTTTTTATTCTAATGATCATATTGCCTTTTATTACTATGCACTGCTATAATGGTGCATATAAATAAAAAAATATTTAAGTATTTTTTTTCTTTTTTCATTTAGTGAAAAAAAAAAACAAACAAACTGTGAAACACATGACTTGAAATGGTGTAACTAGATTTTCACTGTATTAAAATTCTTATATTTTGAATCTACTTTGCAAAAAGCCAATTTTTCAAGTCATGTTTTCCACACTTTTTTGGCCAAAATGATGCTTAAAAGTTTTTTTTTTCATTTCAGAGCAGATACATAAAGACAGCTAAAATGCTGACAAATATTGCAATACACATTTTTTTAGTAGTAGTATTGCCCAGCCCTACTATAGACAACATTATGAAAGGTGGTTTGAGAGACTATAATCATTATATGAATCATATATGAAATCATAATTACTGACTGGTTGTTCATTGAACAACTGTTGGCATTTAAAACTGATATATAAACCCTGAGTATGTGTGTTACCTCTGTGTTGTGCAGCTCAAGTGTGGTTTGGTTGTAATGTGCATGGTTGTCCACTCTGTGATTGACCACAGCGATGTGCCCGTACACCTCCTGACCGCCCTCCTCCTGGGGCCAGTACTGTCCACACTTCCTCCGGCCGCCCTCATCCGTCCTGCAAACACACATTCACACACAGATCTCTGAGCAGCAGACGTTTTGTCCATATGGCTGATCTCAGAACAGATCAGTTCTACAGAATCACTTCTGAAAGCATCACAGGTAGTCTCAGATGGAAAGCGTCACTAAACTCTGATTCGTATTGTACACTAAAAGTGGCTGACTTCTACATATTTCTAGAAGCGGTTTCCTTTTATCAGCCCACCATGCAACAAAGTTTTATTTATGTTCCCAGTCTGCTACAATGAGGATAAATTAGTCAATGTATTTACCAAAGTTTGTGGCACTGAATCTTTAAGAGTTTTGAAACATTTTAGTAGCAAGTAGATGTGAACTCACGAGCTCAATTGATCATTATATTTTGCTCTCCGGTTAAATCTGATTTATGTGAAATATCACATAAGATAGTGGTTGGTCACTTTATATATGCTGGTCAGAAAACCTCTTCCTGTCTAAGTGGGCGTTTTTTGGCCTGAATAAGTGGCAATTTGGACTAGACTGTTGGTGATAGTAAAAAGTCTGTCTACGGAAGACTCGAAAGTATCCGAAATCGCATACTTCCCTACTATATAGTAGGCGAAAAACAGTATGTGACAAAAGAAGTGTCCGAATTCACAGTACTCATAAAAAAGGCAAATAGCACCCGGATGACCTACTACTTCCAGTGAGATTTTGAAGTGTGCATATGATGGAGACTTTACTATCCCATGAGGCTACAGGAGAGGATTTGTGAATGGCAGTGAAGCAACACAACTGGTCACATGATACTGACAACATGGCGAATGTAGTACGTTATAGAACATACTTTTTTAGTGGTTGCAAAGTAAGTACTTATCCAAAATAAGAGAGTATGTGATTTCGGACGCAGCCTCTTACCTTGTCGTCATGACGATGACAAGCACACTTTGCTCCCACACCATTCTCCAGAAATCTCCGTAGGTTTTCTCCAGTGGACCTGTTAAGAAACAACAGATGCTTCAGTTCCAGTGCAGGTTAGAAATCGTAACACTAAATCTAATGTGGTTTTATAAACTGATTATTTTTACCCTGTGTCCCAATATATGCATTTTTCTGTTTGTATCCATCCATGAAGCTGGCATTTATGTAGTCTGATCTCTGTGGAAAGAAAACAAAAGATCAGTGTCTAATCAGAATATATTCAGCAAAGATGTCTACTTCAAATAAATGCTGTTCTTTTGAACTGTTTTGAACATTGATAATAATAAGAAACACTTCTTAATCATCAAATAATAATGAATGTTTCTTGAGCAGTAAATCATCATATTAGAATGATTTCTGAAGGATCATGTGACACTGAAGACTGGAGTAATGATGCTGAAAATTCAGCTTTGATCACAGGAATAAATTTCATTTTACAATATATTCAAATAGGAAACAGTTCTTTTAAATTGCAATAATATCTCACAAAATTACTGTTTTCACTGTATAGTTGATCAAATAAATGCAGCAGGCCTAAATCACAGCACAAACCTCGTTTCTCCTGGCTTTGAGTCGCACTCGAGTCTGATCGAGACACAGCACGTCACCATAGCGATTCCGCTCCTGGTTGTGAGCAGCCCTGCAGAAGTTCAACGACAATGTGAAATCAATTATCTTTTCTGCTGACAAAATCATATGGCCTTGATTTTGGCCTCACAATCAAATCCTGGTGAATAAAATCAAAATCAATCTATTTTTTGTTAATTGAAATAAAGCAAAAATAAAATAAAATAAAATATAAATAAACAAAGATTAGAAATGTTGCCTTGGCAAATAACTGAAATAAGTCATAAATAAAAATTTAAACTTACATAAAAATAAACAAATAGTAATATTTAAAATTAACAAAAACTAATAAAAACAACAAGAGCAAATAACAAAACTAAACAAAAAATTAAATGTGAAAAACGAATTCAAAATATGTATAAAAACTTATAAACATCACTAAAATAACACTTTATATTATTTCCCACCAAATATTCTGTTTTACTCTGACATGCCCCACATGATGCAAGTTAAAGTCTCATTTTGCCAAGTAAGATGTAGATCCTGGAACAACATTCCTGTCCAAAAACACAGTCCTAACCCTATCCTTACCCATAACTTATCCCTAAAAATCAGAGAGAAATGATTAGGGCTGCCCCCTTAATAGTCAATGAGAAGAGGCTAGTCTACCAAAATAGGTTTTAGTCGGTTAGTCGCAGAAAAAAAAAGGAAAAACCTCCACCGGAAGTGGAGAAATCACGCAGTCTGTGACGGACAGAACGTTAACGGCAGGAAATCCAAACATTCGCCTATCATTCATCGGACTCAAATATGTCTTTTTACTTGAAACATGCAAGTAGTAGCAACTTTACAAGTCCACTCACTCTAACGTTAACCTAGATAAATGTGTGCTATTATTTGGCGCATATCCAAGTATTTGTGTAGAGAGCGCGCTTAATGCATGACATGGAGGCGCCGGTGCGATCAACACTGCTTCATGAAGCTTCGAAGCTTTACGAATCTTTTGTTTCGAATCAGTGGTTCGGAGCGTGTATCAATCTGCCAAAGTCATGTGAACCATTGAAATTTCGAAACACTTATGATGTATCGAAAGCCTCGTTTTCGTTCTCGTTCACGTGACTTTGGCAGTTTGATACGCGCTCCGAACCATTGATTTTTAACAAAAGATTAGTAAAGCTTCATGAAGCAGTGTTTTGAAATCGCCCATCACTAGATATTGTTGAATAAAGTCGTTATTTAGTTTTTTTTGGCGCACAAAAAGTATTCTCGTCGCTTCATAACATTAAGTTTGATCCACTGTAGCCACATGAACTGTTTTAAATATGTCTTCAGTAGCTTTCTGGACATTGAAAGTGTTAATTATCTTGCTGGCAATGCAGGCCTCACTGAGTAATCGGATTTTATCAAAAATATCTTCATTTGTGTTCTGAAGATGAACTAAGTTCTTACGGGTGTGGAACAACATGAGGGTGAGTAATAAATACTAAAGTAATTTTCATTTTTGGGTGAACTAACCCTTTAACTTAAAATAGGCCTACTCCATTTTTGGTCATACATATAAGAATAATCCAACATTCGAAACTCTAAATGCTTTGCTTTTATTTCTGTAAACTCACAATAACAACAAAACGTTGTGCTTTTGTAAAATAGCCTAATGAAAACACACAGGATGCGCTTTCTGATGTTTCGGTCTCAAGTGAACTTGAGTGCGTCACACAAATGAACTGAAACTCAGTGTATACATGCCTCACAGACATGAGAAACATATCTATGGAAAGCTTGTCTACTTTGTCTAATGTCTACTTTTAAATTAACCAATTAAAATGGAAAACAAATATTCTCAGATTATCTAATCCGTATGAAACATGCATATGGGGGCGTCCACTACTGCGGAGATGATGAGTCAGCGTCACTGCAGCCGAAAATAAAGAAAACACTAGTTTATCAATGAATTATTAAAATGTTCAGACAGTCTTCTGTTTTTTCATGCCACAATTATAATCATTACGTTTGCGATGTGCTTGAGCGCTGATTAGGCTATGTATATAGGTGATTAATATTATGATTTATTTGGTTTATTAATATAAACGTGCGATTAGTGGACTAATAGCTTAAATGAACGACTATTAGTCAACTAGAAACATCTTTAGTCGAGGACAGCCCTAGAAATGATGCCCTAGAAGCACCTAACACTGGTTATAAGCCTAAACTCTAAACCAATCCCTCAAATCTGATTGGTTGATTGGAATGTTCCACTTACAGCGCACAGGTGAAGGTTCCAGGTGGCTGTTCTCTGCGAAGCTCCTCGTACTCCAGGTAGATCCCGCTGCGCTGGGCCCGGTTCAGGTGGGCCATGAGCTCGGCCAGACTCATGGCCTCAGGTCCAGGCGTGTGTATGGACGTGTTCTCCAGAGGAATCCCCACCAGCTCATCAACAGGGTCCACACGTCCGTTCTGCTCAGACAGCAGCTGCAGGTTCCAGCTGTGCACGTCCAGAGGCAAACAGCCGCCCAGGTGCTCAGGTAAACAGTCTCTGGGCAGATGCTGTCGCAGGTCGGCCATCTTCACCATCTGAACCTGTGAAGATTGTTTCATGTTTAGAAAAACCCACAGAATGGCACTACTGCAAGAAAAGACAAGTGCAAGAAGATAGACCAGAGAAGAAAAAAAAAAAAAAAACAGTTTAAGGGCGTCAAGTTGGTTTATCAGTCCTCATCAGTTTAGTCATGGTGGTAAACCAGGTCTAACCAATATGACTAAGATGGTCTGACAGGCCAACCTCTACTGGTTTTGATTTAAACCAGCTATTGCCATGTAAAACTTAGTTGAATCTCAATATTTTGTATAGTATGGAAGAACTAAACATATGATATTGAAATACTTAATATCATTTAAAATTATATCTAATATTTTTTATTTAATAGGATTTATTAATATTTATATATGCTTTCCATTTGGGGTCTATGGAAGCTTGTTTCCACCAGGAGATAAAAAATAAAAAAAGGTAATTGCGACTTTTTATCTCACAATTATGACTTTTTTCACACAATTGCGAGTTTACATCTCACAGAACGTCTGAATTTATGATGAGAAATAAATTGCAATTCTGACATTTTTGCCAGAAAAGTTTACATCTGAATATCACAATTATGAGAAAAAAGGTCAGATCTGTGGGATATGAACTCACAATAGAAAAAAAGAATTCAGAATTGTGAGTTGACTTTTTTCCTGGCAAAAATGTCAAAGTTGCAATTTATTTCTCATAATCGTAATTCAGATTTTTTTTTTTTTTTGTCAAAATTGTGAGATATAGGCTAAAGTCAGAATTGTAAGATATAAACTCGCAATTGTGTGAAAAAAGTAGGAATTGTGAGATAAAAAGTCACAATTACCTTTTTAGGACTTTTTTCTTGCAATTGCAAGTTTATATCTCACAATTCTGAGAAAAAAAAGGTCAGATTTGTGGGATATTATGGAGCCTCGCATGACATGCAAGAAAAAAAAAGTCAATCGTGGACACAGTTTACTAATTCGCTTCCTCAATTAGCTAAATCATACACACGATTTATAAATCAAGGGAACGAATCAGTAAATTGTGCATGTGACTTATAAATCGAGGGAACGAATCAGTAAATTGTGCATGTGGATTTATAAATCGAGGGAACGAATCAGTAAATTGTGCATGTGGATTTATAAATCGAGGGAACGAATCAGTAAATTGTGCATGCGATTTATAAATCAAGGGAACGAATAAGTAAATTGTGCATGTGATTTATAAATCGAGGGAACAAATCAGTAAATTGTGCATGTGATTTATAAATCGAGGGAACAAATCAGTAAATTGTGCATGTGATTTATAAATCGAGGGAACAAATCAGTAAATTGTGCATGTGATTTATAAATCGAGGGAACAAATCAGTAAATTGTGCATGTGATTTATAAATCGAGGGAACAAATCAGTAAATTGTGCATGTGATTTATAAATCGAGGGAACAAATCAGTAAATTGTGCATGTGATTTATAAATCGAGGGAACAAATCAGTAAATTGTGCATGCGATTTATAAATCAAGGGAACGAATAAGTAAATTGTGCATGTGATTTATAAATCGAGGGAACGAATAAGTAAATTGTGCATGTGATTTATAAATCGAGGGAACGAATCAGTAAATTGTGCATGTGATTTATAAATGAAGTTAACAAATCAGTAAATTGTGCATGTGATTTATAAATCGAGGGAACGAATCAGTAAATTGTGCATGTGATTTATAAATGAAGTTAACAAATCAGTAAATTGTGCATGTGATTTATAAATCGAGGGAACAAATCAGTAAATTGTGCATGTGACTTATAAATCGAGGGAACGAATCAGTAAATTGTGCATGTGATTTATAAATGAAGTTAACAAATCAGTAAATTGTGCATGTGACTTATAAATCGAGGGAACGAATCAGTAAATTGTGCATGTGATTTATAAATGAAGTTAACAAATCAGTAAATTGTGCATGTGATTTATAAATGAAGGGAACAAATCAGTAAGTTGTGCATGTGATTTATAAATGAAGTTAACAAATCAGTAAATTGTGCATGTGATTTATAAATCGAGGGAACGAATCAGTAAATTGTGCATGTGATTTATAAATGAAGTTAACAAATCAGTAAATTGTGCATGTGACTTATAAATCGAGGGAACGAATCAGTAAATTGTGCATGTGATTTATAAATGAAGTTAACAAATCAGTAAATTGTGCATGTGACTTATAAATCGAGGGAACGAATCAGTAAATTGTGCATGTGACTTATAAATGAAGTTAACAAATCAGTAAATTGTGCATGTGATTTATAAATGAAGGGAACAAATCAGTAAGTTGTGCATGTGATTTATAAATGAAGTTAACAAATCAGTAAATTGTGCATGTGATTTATAAATCGAGGGAACGAATCAGTAAATTGTGCATGTGATTTATAAATGAAGTTAACAAATCAGTAAATTGTGCATGTGATTTATAAATGAAGTTAACAAATCAGTAAATTGTGCATGTGATTTATAAATCGAGGGAACGAATCAGTAAATTGTGCATGTGATTTATAAATGAAGTTAACAAATCAGTAAATTGTGCATGTGATTTATAAATCGAGGGAACGAATCAGTAAATTGTGCATGTGATTTATAAATGAAGTTAACAAATCAGTAAATTGTGCATGTGATTTATAAATCGAGGGAACGAATCAGTAAATTGTGCATGTGATTTATAAATCGAGGGAACAAATCAGTAAATTGTGCATGTGACTTATAAATCGAGGGAACGAATCAGTAAATTGTGCATGCGATTTATAAATCAAGGGAACGAATAAGTAAATTGTGCATGTGATTTATAAATCGAGGGAACGAATAAGTAAATTGTGCATGTGATTTATAAATCGAGGGAACGAATCAGTAAATTGTGCATGTGATTTATAAATCGAGGGAACGAATCAGTAAATTGTGCATGTGATTTATAAATCGAGGGATTTATAAACGAATCAGTAAATTGTGCATGTGATTTATAAATCGAGGGAACAAATCAGTAAATTGTGCATGTGATTTATAAATCGAGGGAACAAATCAGTAAATTGTGCATGTGATTTATAAATGAAGTTAACAAATCAGTAAATTGTGCATGTGACTTATAAATCGAGGGAACGAATCAGTAAATTGTGCATGTGATTTATAAATGAAGGGAACAAATCAGTAAGTTGTGCATGTGATTTATAAATGAAGTTAACAAATCAGTAAATTGTGCATGTGACTTATAAATCGAGGGAACGAATCAGTAAATTGTGCATGTGATTTATAAATGAAGTTAACAAATCAGTAAATTGTGCATGTGATTTATAAATGAAGGGAACAAATCAGTAAGTTGTGCATGTGATTTATAAATCGAGGGAACAAATCAGTAAATAGTGCGCACGATTTAGCTTATTTTTTTTCCTGCATGTTATGTGCGGGGCTCTGTAGAATATAAACTCGCAATTGAGAGAAAAAAATTCAGAATTTTTTCCCCTTCACAATTGCAACTTTATTTCTCGCAATTTTGACTATAACTAGCTATTGCAAAGTGAATATCACAATCTGAGAAAAAAAAAAAAAAAAAACCAGACAACAAGACAAGATGTCCAAATTTATCTCTCGCAATCCTGGCTTATTTCTCATAATTTATTTCTCTGAATCGAAATTCTGATTTTTTCCCCCCTCAGAATTGCAAATCATAAAGTCCTGACTTTTTTCTTGCAATTGCGCTTTTTTATTCTGCAAATTCAACCTTTTTTTCCTCAGAATTTTAAGATACAAACTCCCAATTGTAAGAAAAATAGTCCAAAACAAGCTTCCATAGAGGTCAAAGGGATATAAATCAGTACAGGAAGACTAACTCTTATGTGTGTGTGTGTGTGTGTGTACTAACCCGTTCTCTGAGCTTCTCCTTCAGTAACAGACTCAATAAGTTATACGGGACCCTGAACCACACAGGAGCTCCAACGATGAGCACTTTCTTCAGCCGTGCTGGGAACGCACCCTGAAAACAACAGCAGAAGAACATTTTGTTCTGATTCATTCTGACAACTAAATCCCCCCAAAAAACCCACACACTCCAATGACTCTACTCATAGTTTTGATCATGAATGGGCGGCAGCCATCAGAAACAGGAAATCCACAGACAGACTAAACACAGAAACTCTCACCTTGAGCAAATTGAGGATCTTTTTGCTCAGGTCCAGTTCAAAGTTAGTATAGTTGGATCCAGCCATGTCATAAATGAAGACCAGCCCATTTCTCTGAGTCTCAAAGCTACAGGGAAGAAAGAGAGAATTATAACTCATGATGATGAGCCGTTTTCTGATGATAAAACCTGTGGTTTCATTAAATGTCATTTTAAAGATGAAGAAAGTTTATATCCAACTACCTACACTACCGTTTACATTTGTGATTGGCAAGATTTTTTAATGTTTTTGAAAGAAGTCTCATGTTCAACAAGGCTGAATTTATTTGATCAAAAATACTTAATATACTTAAAACACTGATTATTATCAATGTTGAAATCTTTCACACTCTCTACCTCTCCACAGCTCGGTCCAGTAGGTAGAACAGAGCCTGAAGAACCACATGGTTTCCTGTTTTGCTGGGATGGTGCAGTTTAGCGGTGTAGAGGGCGATGGATGCTCCAGTTGGGTCCCGGACACCCTGATACCAGAATACAATGGGAAACATCTCAAAATTTAAAAAAAGGAACAGTCATGTTTTTCTGTTTACATGTTTAGAGTTGACCCACACAATTTACTCTGTTCCTCATGCTAAATAGTGAAACAGGATGCAACACGCATTGATAAATGAACAAAATTGTTGTCACACAATCTCACTTTACTGCATGTTTAATTTAGAATGCAGTCCACTAATCAATTTAGAAATAAACAGCAAATTCTGAACTAAAATTAAAAAATAAGAATGATAAAATATACTAAAATGTAAAAATAAATAAATAAATAAATAAATATCCAAACATATGGTATCTATTTCAAATGAATATGGTATTTTTTTTATCCAATTTTGTGCAAATTCTGAATTGAAATAATATAAAAATTATAATAATGATACAAAATAATACTAAAATGTAAAATAAATAAATTAATAAATAACTATCCAAACATATGGTAGTATGCTGTGAAATAAATATGGTAGTTTTTAATCCAATTTTGTGCAAATCCTGAATTGAAATCAAATAAAAATATAATAATGATAAAATACTACTAAAATTAAATGAATAAATGAATAAATATCCAAACATATGGTAGCTATTTCAAATAAATATGGTATTTTTTAATCCAACTTTGTGCAAATTCCAAATTGAAATAAAATAAAAATATAATAATGATAAAATACTACTAAAATTAAAATGAATTAATGAATAAATAAATAAATAAATAAATATCCAAACATATGGTAGCTATTTCAAATAAATATGGTATTTTTTAATTCCACTTTGTGCAAATTCTGAATTAAAATAATATAAAAATTATAATAATGATATAAAGTAATACTAAAATATAAAATAAATAAACAAAAATCATTATCTAAACATATGCTGTCAAATAAATATGGTAGTTTTAAATTTTTAATCCAACTTTGTGCAAATTCCGAATAGAAATAAAATAAAACTATAATAATGATAAAATACTACTAAATTTAAATAAATAAATAAATAAATATCCAGACATATGGTAGCTATTTCAAATAAATATGGTATGTAAAAAAAAAATAATTTAATCCAACTTTGTGCAAGTTCTGAATTAATATAAAAAATATAATAATAATAATACAAAATAATACAAAAATGTAAAATAAATAAATAAAATAAAAATATAAATAAATAAATATCCATATGGTATTATGCTCTATCAAATAAATGGTTGTTTAAATGTTTAATCCAATATGAATGCAATATGAATCCATATATATATATATATATATATATATATATATATAAAATAAAAAATACTAAATTGAGATGATAAAAAAAAAAAAGAATCACTGACACCAATGGTCTCTATGATCAACTTAGCTCACGATGCTTGTGAGAAACACAGGCCTGGGTAGTATGCTTTTCCAAACACACTTTAGTTTTGGAAAACTGAGGAGTAGTTTTAAATGTGTACACATGGGGGCAGAATTGAGTTTGTCTCACTGAGCTGTGAACAGTGACTCACTCCAACCCTTCTGATCAGTAAAGAAACATTATATTCATCTCTCTCTGCCATTCAACAAGACACTAAATCTGGTTTATTCGCTTTCAGCCAACCCATTTCCGTATGTGCAAGCACACAGCTTTACCATTTATTAAATATTTATGTCAATAACATATTTTCAATAATCAGATGACTCATGAGATATGCGGGACTTGAGTGGGTTATAAATACAGATGGCAGGATGTGAGGAGAGGAGACAAGAGGATGAAGGAGGATCAATGAAGGTATCGGATGAACCAAAGGGATCCTGCCTCCGCAGCGTCCAATCAGGTGTCTGAACGCAGACTCGTCTGACCAATAGCAGAGTAGCACCAGGCAAAATTAGCTAAAATATTTAATGAATGAATTTTCACAGATTTCCACTGAAGTTGACCTGGTTATAATAACTGGGCTGAAAGTTGAAGTGAAACCGCATCAGTGACTCCGCAGCTGTAATTATTGGAGTGGAAATGAAACTTGACACAGTATTTTTTCATTTGTGAACCAGTAACCTCATTTCCGAGATTTAAAGAGCATAAACAGCGCTTTTGAAGAAATGGCCCTGATGTGACGTGAACTTACCAACACGGTGAACTTCCCACTCAACAGCTCAGAGCGTAATGGCTCCTCGTGCGGCTGCAGTTTGACGATGCCCTCCCTCAGTCGAGTCTCCTGTGAGAGAAACACACAGAGATAGTTATTCTTACTTCTCATATTATTTACCCTACATGTTCACGATAAATCTATTGGCTTAGTGCGATTATGAAATCGCAAAGATTGCGATTATTATTTATGCACAGCTTGTCAAGCATTGAAGTACAAATATACTTTATCATGAAAATACTAGGGCTGGGACAATACTATCCATGCATCGCAATTTGTGGATTGATTGTGATATTTTCCAAATGCATCACAAATCGATTCTGAGCTTAGTTTTTAACAGCAGATGGTGCTCTAGGCTATTTTTTAAGCGCATGCTCAAATGCTCATGAAGAAGAGCGCTCGTGCATTTGGCTGAGTCTGAGAATGTACTTGCACCTCAGAATGCTTTTATGATGCAAGATTAATGTAAACAGCCAACTGCAAACAGGAAGCGGAGTACGGCTGTTTCTAAAGCACGCAGTGCCATCTGCTGTTGAAAACTAAGCTCAGAACCGATTCGAGAGAGAATCACGATACATACGGAAAATATCAGAATCGATCCAGAATTATTTCTCGATTTGTGATGTGTCGATGTATTGTCCCAGCCCTAGAAATACCCAAGAAGGCTTGAAGGACTCAGATAAACCATATATTGTCGTAGTCATGTGTTTATTAGTAATGATTAATCAATCAAAGCGTTTCAATCTTCTGTTTATTCAGCTACAGCGATTCCATGACGCCCATAGGGATTTCCTGGAATGACGTGCGTTATATTGTACTTCTGCAGTTTTGCGAGAGCGCCCTCTGGCTTTCAGAAGGAGCAGCATTTACTACCGATCACAGAGCCATGCTTCACTGAGAAGCTGCGCATAAAAAAAAATATTAATTCGCAGCCTTTGTGAAATTGCGGAGAGGTTGCTCATTGCAGAACACGAGATCCAGGGGGCGGGGTTGGATCTAGATCAAACTCCTTCCACTTTACATATCCCTAAACCTACCTGTCTCCGCCCCCTGGATCTAATCCTGCCCATCTCTACCCCCTGGATCTAACTCCTCCCACTTTACATATCCCTAAACCTACCTGTCTCCGCCCCCTGGATCTAACTCCTCCCACTTTACATATCCCTAAACCTACCTGTCTCCGCCCCCTGGATCTAATCCTGCCCATCTCTACCCCCTGGATCTAACTCCTCCCACTTTACATATCCCTAAACCTACCTGTCTCCGCCCCCTGGATCTAATCCTGCCCATCTCTACCCCCTGGATCTAACTCCTCCCACTTTACATATCCCTAAACCTACCTGTCTCCGCCCCCTGGATCTAACTCCTCCCACTTTACATATCCCTAAACCTACCTGTCTCCGCCCCCTGGATCTAATCCTGCCCATCTCTACCCCCTGGATCTAACTCCTTCCACTTTACATATCCCTAAACCTACCTGTCTCCACCCCCTGGATCTAACTCCTTCCACTTTACATATCCCTAAACCTACTTGTCTCCGCCCCCTGGATCTAATTCTGCCTATCTCTACCCCCGGATCTAACTCCTCCCACTTTACATATCCACCCCCTGGATCTTGTGTGTTCTACAGTGAGGGGCTACTGAAATTGCGTGTGGTTTAATTTTGATTAATCGTGCAGCCCTAAAATATACAGTTCAGTAATGAAACTCTAGAGGGCGCAGGCTGATCGGTCCTTTGTATGCAATCTGCAAGCAATCACATCATTACTGCATGGCGCAAGGTGCCAATGAGATCACTTGCTCAACATTTAAGTAGTCCGATTTAGCATTTGGTGTAGGCTATCAGAATTCCTCTGAACCCCTCCACCTCCCCAGCTCCACCTGCCTAGATCTATTCTGCCAAGATCAAATACATTGACATTGCCATATTCAATAACATGCTAAAACTATTCCGAGAGTTGTCATAATAATTGAAATATATATATGATTGTGATCATTATTAACACTCACCCTGTAGCTGTGGAAAAGTTCGATTGCTCGGAGGACATCAAACTTGCGGGCCATTAGAAACTTCACAGCTACATCCCAGGACAACGGTGAGACACCATGTTGGGACGTCCATTTGTTGATCTCTTCCAAAAACTGCTTAGTGGCCTGAGAAAGAAAGAGAATGTCTCATTTTAGACCTTATCAAGTTTAAGTCTGCCATTACTAGGGTACATTTTGGTAAGTTGTTATTTCCCACAATGCCCCACATGCCGCCACCACCAACCGAATGCGGGCACACAGCCTGTGATGCAGAGACATGTACACGTCAGGGAGCTTTGAGTAGGATTACGTCTGAGACTTACAGCCAAAACACTATGTTCTCAGTAATTTCCTGACAACTATAAACACTCACATACAAACAAGTCCATAAGCAGAGAGTCAGGCAGGAGACGTGGAAAAAACAGAATAATGTTTGGAACTGGAAAGCACAGATGATCCAGATGGGAGAACCAAGAGGATTTGCATCAGGGTTATCTGACACCAAACACAGTGATTAAATCAAGCTAAACTGCATCAAGACTCTCTGTAGAAGAAAAACGAACAAGTTTAGGTTTCAATGCATTCTGGGAGACTGACAACAGTATCTCACAGGAGATACAGCACATGGGCTCTAGTGTCTTCACTCCAATTGGTTAAGTTTTTTTGCATAACTGGACAAGCCAATGGAGTGAAGAATGAAACCTGAGGCTGGTACTAGTGCAATACATTTGTCCAGCTCAATATTTCCCCAACATACTGGACTGCCATCAGCTATAGATGTCTGAAACTATTCCTCAGAAATCTGTGCAAATACAGCTTACCCATTCTTTTGACCTGAAAGCCACATATAATACAAAAAATAAACTCTGTCTCTCTCCAGAGGTTCCAGTCCAACCACTTGCACAACACTGTATCCTTAAAAGGACAGATAAGCAGCATATCCAGGCAGACAGCCCTGAATCTTGCAGAATTCACCCTGAGATGAACTGTGCAGTTTCACAGGCCGCAGTTTAATCTACAGAAAGCTCTTGCTCGTGGTCCATAAATGAACTCTGAACATCGCACATATCAAAAGGCTGGGGACTGGGGACTCATCCAACCATCACAAATGGCTGCAAACAGTCACTGATGCTTCATCAGGATAATTTGTGTATTTTTTAAAAGTTATTTTTGGCTTGAGGAATATATGTGAATATGAATATAAAAAAATAAAATAAATATATATCATATTTGTGACATCATCAGAAATAAATCTTTAAAATAAGACATTTGTTATATCTAGTACTGCCCTGAAAAAACAACAGTACTACTAATATTATTATATATATATATATATATATATATATATATATATATATATATATATATATATATATATATATATATATATAAATAAATAATATACATATATTATAAAATTTACACACACACAGTATATATACATGCATACATATATACATATTATATATTATATATATATATATAAAATATTTATGTAATTGTTATATCTAGTATCCCCCCCCAAAAAAAAAAAAAAAAAAAAAATATATATATATATATATATATATATATATATATATATATATATATATATATATATATATAT
Organism: Megalobrama amblycephala; assembly: GCF_018812025.1. Classification (NCBI taxonomy): domain Eukaryota; kingdom Metazoa; phylum Chordata; class Actinopteri; order Cypriniformes; family Xenocyprididae; genus Megalobrama; species Megalobrama amblycephala. The sequence continues at coordinate 29,174,406 of NC_063058.1, forward strand.
ATATATATTTTTTTTTTTTTTTTTTTTTTTTTTTTTAATATTTTTTATTTTAAAAATGTTCAAGAATGTTTTTTTCTAATAATGAAAATGTAATCTTTTCAGGGAACAAGACAAAAAAAAAATCTTACAAAAGAATGTTAATACAGTCTATAAATACTATGTTAGTAAATACTAAATACTATATAAATGTTTTATATGATGATATTAAATATCATCATTATTATTATTACATAGTTTATACTTTTTAAAGGTAGTATTAGAAAAATGTATAAAATGTTTTTTGTTTTTTTTTAAGTGAAACCTTTTACAGGGTTAACCTGTAAGAATTAGTTTCAGGCCTAACACATGTCAGCATCATCACTCCTCTCTATTTTGGCATCAATCAGCTCTGAACAGGAAGAAAAACACGTCATGAACTGAACCCAGGTCTTTTCTTTCTCTCTGCTTCTCCCAGAGTTTCTCCTGTGGAAATGCTTTTAGCAGCTCATGTCCCCCAAGGCCTCGGAACGCCGGACGCAGCCAGTCCGACATCTAATTACTCTCTCACATTTGTCCAGCACGATCCAGCAGCCCCGATAAGCTCACGACCCCGCGCCGTCTCCGAGAGGGGCCCGAGACGAGACCCCAGAGTGTCATTCACTCACTCAGCCGTGATTCCTTTGCATATGCACAGGCAGAGACGGGCGATAAGACACTGACTGCTGACCGGTGGATGGATGAATGGACGGATGGACGGACGACTGGGGGCTTATTTAAATGAGATTCCACAGCAGGATGGAGGAGACAGAGGAGCCTTGTTAAAGAAATCAACCGACACACACTTTCCCCATTTATTCAAACACGTTACTGAGGCTTTACGAGACATTTTAGTACAAACAAAACTATTCAAATATTTGCAAAACACTTGCACGACTTAAAACGACACACATTGCTGCTGAAAGTGACCTATAAATAACAAGCTGACTTATATAATGATCATTTCCTGTTTTAGTCTGTGTATAGTACAAAAATGCTCTCCCACCAAACTGCTTCAAGTTAGAAACATGTATATATATGTGTGCATGTGATTAAATATTCCAGGGATTTCACAGCCAAAACCTTTCAGATTAAAAGGTGTTTGAGATATATTTCATCCAAAAAAAAGAAAAAAGAAATGCGGTCATTATTTACTCGCCCCCATTGGCCATTGACACCAAACATTTAACTTATTAAAATACAAACAACAAGCTAAGAAAATAAAAAGTACTGTAAATAAAGAGCAATAAAATAAAATAAAAAGTAAATTAATTAAAATAATGTGCTATCTTTTGAAAATCGGACATTAATCAATTTCTGTTATTTTATTTAACAGGACAGTATTTTTAGAGGTGGAAAAATCATCTGAAGCTACTAAACATCACAGTATTCATCAAATTTCTTGCTAATAATACTTATTGATGTTTTTGCTGCTGTTTTCTCATTTAAATGAAGTCACATCCTGTAAGGATGACATCATTGAGGAACTGGCTTTCGTTAGTAAAAGGGATATTAGGAATACTAGGAATATATATGGCCTGTTTTAACATGTTAGAAGTCAGTGTGGCACCGATCGTGAGAGAAGTAGTGACGTCTGATTCATGAATGAATCATCTAAATGATTGATTCACAAATCAGTTGAACTCCCTCAATGATCCATTCTGATGAATAAAAGCTTACTGGAGAGGAAGATTAACTAGAATTACAAGTTTATGTAAAGGGATAGTTCACATGAAAATTATGCCATGATTTACTCACCCTCTCAAGCCATCCTAGGTGTATATGACTATCTTCTTTCAGACGAACAATCTGAGATATACGTTTAAAAATATCCTTGCTCCTCCAAGCTTTACAATGGAAGTGAACGGGGGGCCTGTTTTGAAGCCCCCCAAAAATGCATCCATCCATCATAAATATAATCCATACAGCTCCAGGGGGTTAATAAAGTTCTTCTGAAGTGAAGCGATGCATTTTTGTAAGAAAATATCCATATTTAAAACTTTATAAATTCAAATAACTAGCTTCCGGCTGACGACCGTACGCAGAATGCGCAAGTCGATTAGCGGCGGAAGAGTAGCCTCTGACCCGACTCATGGCGTATTGACGAACGCGGAAGCGCAGAGGATAGAGCAAAACAAAAAAACGGTCACGAGTTAGAAGTCTAAAACAAGAATTTTTAAAGAGAAATGTCAGGGGAGAGGAGCTTGAGTTTGTTGCACAACCATATTTGTTTAAACCGCGTGAGACGTCAAATCTTACGATACTCCAACATCCTGCGCCATATATCGCGTCATGGGTTAAGCCGCGGTCACACTAGACATTTAACGTGCAAAATTTCTTCAGATGCTGTAACGGTTGTGATATGACGTCACGGTCTACAGCGTCTTTTTTATAAACATGAATTCAACACATAACTTAAAGTAAATACATTCAAAATGTAAAAATATAGAACCTACTCGACTTTACTGCAAAAATATCATTCTTTTAATTCAGCCTAGAGGTCATGCCGTGACGAATCGATCTTCTAATGGTCGAACGTCTTCACGTGATGCGAATTCGCAGGTCAGAGTTCACCAAACTTGAACTTTGGAACGCAGCGAAATGCTAAATTTTTCGCACAAGCTTACGTTTCCAGTTTGACGCATTTGCATGCGTTTGAATGGAAGTCAATGGCATGTTGACTTGCGGAGTATGCGCACGGTCGTCCACCAGAAGCTAGTTAATTGAATTTATAAAGTTTTAAATAAGGATATTTTTCTTACAAAAAAGCATCGCTTCGCTTCAGAAGGCCTTTAGTAACTCCCTGGAGCCGTATGGATTATTTTCATGATGGATGGATGCACTTTTTTGGGTTTTAAAATCTGTCCCCCCCTTCACTACCATTATAAAGCTTGGAAGAGACAGGATATTTTTAAACATATCTCCGATTGTGTTCGTCTGAAAGAATCATATACACCTAGGATGGCTTGAGAGTGAGTAAATCATGGGATAATTTTCATTTTTGTGTGAACTATCCCTTTAACAGTAAATACCACAACTCTAACTTTATGGTACTTTGGTCTGAACTATGATGATTACCATAGTAAACCATTAAAGGGTTAGTTCACCCAAAAATGAAAATAATGTCATTTATTACTCACCCTCGTGCCGTTCCACACCCATAAGACCTTCATTGATTTTCTGAAAACAAATTAAGATATTTTTGTTGAAATCCGATGACTCAGTGAGGCCTGCATAGCCAGCAATGACATTTCCTCTCTCAAGATCCATTAATGTACTAAAACATATTTAAATCGGTTCATGTGAGTACAGTGGTTCAATATTAATATTATAAAGCGACGAGAATATTTTTGGTGGGCCAAAAAAACAAAATAACGACTTATTTAGTGATGGCCGATTTCAAAACACTGCTTCAAGAAGATTCAGAGCGTTATCATTCTTCTGTGTCAAATCAGTGGTTCGGATCGCATGTCAAACTGCCAAATTGCTGAAATCATGTGACTTTGGTGCTCCGAACCGCTGATTCGACACGCTGATTCATTATGCTCAGAAGCTTCCTGAAGCAGTGTTTTGAAATCGGCCATCACTAAATAAGTCGTTATTTTGTTTTTTTTGTTGCAACAAAAATATTCTCGTCGTTTTATAATATTAATATTGAACCACTGTACTCACATGAACCGATTTAAATATGTTTTTAGTACGTTAATGGATCTTGAGAGAGGAAATGTCATTGCTCCCTATGGAGGCCTCACGGAGCCATCAGATTTCAACAAAAATATCTTAATTTGTGTTCCAAAGATCAACGAAGGGGTGTGGAATGGCATGAGGGTGAGTAATAAATGACATTATTTTAATTTTTGGGTGAACTAACCCTTTAAGGGTGTTTTAGTCCAGGGTATTTTCAATCTTTTAGATGCCATGCCCCATCTTAAAGTTTAAGATATATTTTCATGCATAAAGACAACATTTATACTGTGAAATTAATATTATAGATATGAATAAAATATATTTTGTTTCTATTATGTTGCATTATTACTATATTGTTCTGTACATGAACATTTTTTATCAATGTTTAATTTATTCAGTTTATTTAGTTAGCTTAATCTGATTTATCATTTTTTTATGATTACATTTTTTTTTTTTTTTTTTTACACTGCTCATTTTTAGACACTTCCGCGGACCCCCTAGCACTCCCTTTCGGCCCCTGGTGGTCCCCGGACCCCAGTTTGAAAACCCACTGGACAGTGTCGCCGGGTTGCTTAGCAACAGAACCGCTGGAACAGAGATTCAGCGTTAAGAGGATTGTGATGGTATTTCATACCTGCTCCTCCTCAGCGCTCAGACGGCTGGCCATCCTCCCCTCTCCGCTGGAGGATCTTATTAAAGCTCGGACAGCTGTTTAGATCGGACTGTAGAGATCAGACTGGGCTTTTTTAGGCCCGTTAGCAGAGCTCAGGCTAACAACAGCAGCACCAACAGCAGCAGCGCGAGACTCGCGCCGTTTTCAGCTCGAGAGACAGCGCGCGAGGCCCACCACTTCAGCACGGCACGCGACACAGCGGCGAGTTCATGATCCGGTCTGGGTTCGGCTGGATCCACATATATATTTATATATATTTACACACATAAACTAAAGGTGTTCCAGCGGAGCTTCGGTCCGCCCGCCTGTGTGACGAAGGGACAATTTCATCACGGTGCTCCGTCGAAACTCGTCGAAGGCCGGTTAGTTTGTTTGGAGATACAAATTTATATTAAACGATCAGCTCCGCGGCATCCGGGCGCTTTAAGACGCTAAACTGTGAGAAGGCGAATGGAGATCAGACGCTCCTGAAAAGCAGCAGCAGTGAAAGATGAAAGATGACACTCCCCCTGCTGGCCACAATGGAGAACTGCAGGCTCAACGACGCTCCTCCTCTCCATTCATAAAAATCTTGGGATGTTCGATTCTTTGTAGCGAATCGGTTCGTACGAACGACTCATTTCAGTGCGCTTGTTTAAAAACGCCAACGGATTAAAGGGGTTCTTGTGCGGCATTATTTTCGTAGTGAAATAAATAGTTTAATACAATTATCAGATTTAGCCCTACTGAATGTGTCGAATCACTTGCGTTTTTATGATTCAAAGTGAGCCGAGTGATTCGTTCGCGAATCATTCACAGAAACACACACATTTACTTAGTTATGTAAATGAGGACATAGGGGAGAGTGGGGTAAAGTGGGACATTTTTTACATTTGCTCCCCTCTAAGCGAGCTAAAATGATATATCAGTAAAATGTACACATTTCCCATTAATTCAGGATGTTTCCTAGCCATGGAAATGATCAGAATGTATTCAGGATGAAGATCCATGAAAATATGATTGTTTTTAAAAAAGTCATCTTGTGTCTCACTTTACCCCAGTTTAGGGGTAAACTGAGACAGACCACAAAAATCAAGGGGGTAAAGTGAACCAGCTGGGGGTAAACTGATCCACTTACTTTTTCCACTGTGAAACTACCATAACAACACTTGTTGTAACCGTTTGAATCCTGACAGCTAGTCTGACAACCACACATTCCAGAACTAATGTCGGACTAGTAACAAAATCATGGGGATTGGTCAATTAAGCACTTTTTTTCCTAAACACTTGAAAGTAACTTTGAACAAAATCAAATACAACATAATATAATTCAAAATATTTTAATTAACATTCAAATGACAGATAGAACCAGTTAGATTAGAACACAGTCTGGGGGTCAGAACACAGGACCCTTAGGGTGCGTTCACACTTGTCATGTTTGGTTCGATTAAAACAAACCCTGGTGCAATTGCTCAGTTAGCGCGGTTCATTTGAACATATGTGAACGCTGCCTAAAAAGAAACTCTAAAAAGGATAGAATCCTCACACATGTTGGTTTTTCTTGTCATAGTCGCAAGTTTGCCCATCACAGGCATCAGATGCACGTCTCGTTTGTGTGTGTAACGGATGGATTCCCGCCGCTATTTTGACTACTTTACACATTTTATGAGCTCTTCATGAGTTCCCAGCTGGTCAAAATACCATCACATGCAGGCTACGCACACACAAAAAGCGCATTTACCTCAGCACACAGCATTGTTTTGGATGTTTGTTAAAGGTACAATCTGTAATATTTTTTTCCGCTAGAGGTCGCTAGAAGCCTATTCAAAACAAAGGCGTAGTTTGATGGCTCCAAGTTTTAGAGCAGAAACTTGGGACATGTGGTCTCCATCTCAACGGACGGTGCAAAAGAATAGGGATTGGAGTCGGGAAGAACTCATGTTCATGGATGCGATTATTAACGTTACTGTAGAATGAAGCAGAGCAGGAGCGAGTGTTGTGGAGCTGAACGAGGAGCTGGAGCGATTGATCAACACACGCCTCACGAGCAGCGGGACTTTTATTATAACACAGTCACCAGCGCCGCTTCCGCTTTTCCGGTCATGAGTATGAAGTTTACGGGAGCTGTCCTTGTCGACAGAACCAGCGGCAGACGGTAAACAGTAATTATGTTCCATAAATAAGTAACACAATCCACCATAAAACGTGCAAGAAGTAAATAAGGAACAGCTTGAAGCAAGCTAGTGGTTTGCTGGACGCTCGGCACTACTTTCGCATTTGTCCACGACACTGTTGTCATGTGGTTTCTACGTCAGTAAAGGCGGTAACAAAGGGTAACCAACGTCATTGACAGGCGACTGCACTGCCCCGTGTCACTGTTTAGAATGGGAATTTTCTCATGATTTACAAGGAGTTGAAAACATTAGAGATATTGTTAGTCATCAGCTGGACAAAATATATAACACTAGCCTAGTGGTTTTTGGATATTTTACTGCGAATATCTTACAGATTGTACCTTTAAGTTCCAATTCAAAATAGGCAATACATCATAAAATCTGACCAATCACATTGTGAATGTATTGAACGTAATGAACTCAAGGTTCGGTATCTTTTGGTTTGGTGATAAAATTGCCAATCTGAACGCTAATTGGACCGGGACTAAATGTTTTTTTTTCTTCTTTGGTCCGGACCAAATAAACCAAACGAACCGAACTACAAGTGTGAACGCACCCTTAGAGCCAGCTAGTGTCTGGAGGTCAGAGCAAAGCACAATCAGAACCAGCTAGAACAGCCTGGGACTCAGAACACAGGACTAGACCCACCTGTATTAGAACATCAGCCTACTGTCATACTCTACAACTAGACCTACTCTACATTCCAGCCCTGAAGGTTACAGGGAAAGATGAGGAGATGCTCTCTCCATCTCTCCAGGCCTTTTAGGTTGAGGCAGCTTCTTTACCACATCACTTTTAGGAACATGTGCCACATCATTCTCCTCGAGGGGTGTTTTGCCCCAGAGGTTGTCTTCCTGGTGTTTTGCCTAGGCATGATGGCTTTTCTACAATGTTTATGACATTAAAAATAAAACATATGTAATGTAATATTACATTAAAATATGTTTAAGACTAAATTTAACTTGTGCCTTATGTCTCACTTTACCCCAAAGCATTTGTCTCACTTTACCTCACCACTACATTTTAGAAAAAAATGATCACTCTTAGCAATTCAGGCTACTCTTCAGCTTGCATCATCACATGGTTTTATATGTTGATAGTTCATCAACATGTATGATATAAGTTTTTCTACCTGAATCAGTTTGCTTTGGCACAACAGTTGATTAAGTTGACCGCAAGAAAATTTACTTTTATATGCAAAAAATATATTTTTGTGAAAAAAACATGCTTAGCACAGCACCATGAGGTCCTCTCCTTCATGGCCAAGGGGAAATGTGAGGGGCTTGAAAACATAATTGTCACATAACCACAAATGTGTTCCTTTGTCGAGATACAGGGGGTGTCTCACATTACCCGATGTCTCACATTACCCCACTCTCCCCTATTCCTTCTAATGTTTTTATAACTAACTAACTAAAAGTACATCTAAATATAGATCAGAGGAGTATTTGATGTCAGTTTTTACTGAAAGTTTCCATTCTGCACAGATACCATTGTGGGTTACTAAAAGGCACATTAAAATCTCGCTGTTTAAACCTGACGCAAGAAAATCTACCAAGAAACTGCGCCGATAAAACAACAAAGCGCTTCCTGTGGGCGGGTTTCCATGGGCTAGAATGACTGACAGGAGAGGATGATGACAGCATGCTGGAAAAACGCACACAAGTGCTTTCACTTTCAGAGAGGAAATTCACACTCACAGTAGCTTATCATAAACCCAAATTAACTACTACACACAAAAAAGGCAAAATAGCATTTGAGAAGCTTCAATTAGAAACTACATCTTAAGAACCAGACAGCATTTTTTGGCACACATCAGTGTAGTCCATGGTTTTAAAAAGGCCTGCAGATGCATTTTATTGGTTTTTTCTCAATGCCAGTGTTGGTCATGACTGATCCGGGAAGTCTGATCTAGGCTGACAGGTGCTGTGAGTTCCTGGAAAGCGGATACTGACTAATAACCAAACACTCCGATTACGCTTTGGTTGATCTGTGGGAAGTGAGCTAGTGGTTTCAGATCAACGAAAGCATCACTATAACCGCCTGCAGATTTTTTTTTTGTAGGTGTTGACATTCAACCAGAAGATATTTTGATGATGCCTGCATTTCATTGGAACTACAGTGTTGGCGATAGAAAGACATTATTTAGTAGTTAAAACCATTTTTATATACATAAAAACTGCATTTAAAGGGTTAGCTCACCCAAAAATTCATGTAATTTAATGCTCATCCTCATGCCGTTCCACACCTGTAAGATCTTCATTCATCTTTGGAACACAAATTAAGATATTTTAGTTGAAATTCGATGGCTCCGTGAGGCCTTCATAGGGAGCAATGACATTTCCTCTCTCAAGATCCATTGATGTGATCCAATAATGAATCAGTGTGTCGAATCAGCGGTTCGGAGCGCCAAAGTCACGTGATTTCAGCAGTTTGGCGGTTTGACACGCGATCTGAATCATGATTCGACACAAAAGATTCATAATGCTCCGAATCTTCCTGAAGCAGTGTTTTGAAATCGGCCATCACTACATAAGTCATTATTTTGTTTTTATGGCGCACCAAAAATATTCTGGTCGCTTTATAATATTAATATTGAACCACTGTACTCACATGAACGGATTTAAATATGTTTTTAGTACATTAATGGATCTTGATTTTCTGCCTGGCCTCACTGAGCCATCGGATTTAAACAAAAATATCTTAATTTGTGTTCTGAAGATTAACGAAGGTCTTACGGGTGTGAAACGGCATGAGGGTGAGTAATAAATTACATTATTTTCATTTTTGGGTGAACTAACCCTTTAAAGGTGGCATTAAACAGAAATTGTGATAGCTGCGTCCGAAATCGCGTACTGTTGAGTAGGTACTAGATTTGAATTTAAATTTACTTCATAACCGCTGAAAAAGTATGTTCTATAATAGTACAAATGTAGAATGAATGAATTCGGACGTACTACATCCGCCATGTTGTTACTGTCACATGACTTACCAGCGTCAGTAATGTATCTTCAACTCAAAGTCCTTTTAAGATGTTATGGTCTTTGCTTCAACTCCATTCACAAATTCTCTCCTGTGGCCTCATGGGATAGTAAAGCACACTTCAGAATCTCACCGGAAGAAGTCATCCGGGTACTTTTCGCCTGTTTTTCGAATACTATGAATTCGGACATACTACTATCTGTTCGCATACTGTTTTTCGCATACTATATAGTAGAGAAGTATTTGATTTCAGATGCAGCGATAGTCTCTTCTTCCCGACTGTGACGTGTATCTGACTGAAATGGCTTCTCGAACAAGAAAAAATGTAGGGCGGGACTTTATTTTGCCCGGTCTTTGAATGGTTGTGGTTTGCTATTGGTGGATCTCATGTGAGTGACAGGTTGCCCCGCCCTCGCACCAGTAAACACATCATCAAAGAGAAAAGATGTCACTGCAGGAGGGAGGGGAAGTTATTTTGATTAAAGATTATAAGGGCACATAAATAAATAATATACACAGATAATAAAAAAAAAGGCAATATTCCTTAAAAATTAGGAATGGCCAATTTTGATTTCATGGTGACTTTAATATATAATATTTTTGATTTGTTTTTGAAAGAAGTCTCACCAAGCTGCATTTTTGTCAAAATAAATAAAAGAAATATTGTGAAATATTATTACTATTTAAAATCTTTTCTATTTGAGTATATTTTAAAATGTAATTTATTCCTGTGATACAAAGCTGAATTTTCAGCATCATTACTCCAGTCTTCAGTGTCACATGATCTTTCAGAAAGGATTACTGACCCCAAACATTTGTCAATGTGCATTTAGAAGCAAGACTTGAAACACTTTTGGACATTCAAATGTATTTTAGACAAAGGGTTAAACAAAACTGACAGTAAAACTTTATTGAAGTCAACACAAATTTAAAAATATAATTCATAAGCTTCTTCACCAGCTGAATCTTAATGATCTGATCTTCTACAGAGAAGATCGAATTAAAAATCTATATATAAAATCCAATAAAGATGCATGGCTAAACAGCAGGTGAATTGAACAGAGCAAGATGTTTACTGCCGTTTATACATGTTTCCTAAAATAACATCTGCAAAAAAGCAGAGGAGTTTCATTCTAGCGATTATGGTTACAGTAATAGGCCCATGTGACTTACTTAGAACTGAATTGCAATTTTAAGTATAGCAATTAAAAACTCATTCTCCGTGGTCATGCGCAGGCTTGAGAAAAGTGCTCTCTAAAACAGTTTCTGCAGTCTTTTCGTGACTCTCAGACCTCCATGCTCTCTTTCTGACCGGTGTGGGAGTTCTCCAGCTGCGTTTCCGGCGTGGAGAGGTGCTCCAGTTCATATCGGCCATTTTGATCTGCGGGCCGAACTTCTGTGGATGTTTTCTTGTGCTCCAGGATCTGCTGAAGCTGATGGCTGGCATAATCAGGCTTGCTGGTGAGGGGGCACTGTGGGACCTCAATGCCCAAGATATCTGCCACCATATAGGGTCTGAGCCAGCCAACCAGCGGTGTGCTTCCAGGGGTGTAGTGGGTCTCCTTGTGGTAGAAAAGAAGCCCGTCCACCTAGAATGATGGAACACATTTTTAGGTCATCTATTCAAATAAAACAACAAATAATCTTCGAAATTATATTTCGTGGACTTGGCATATTAAAGGGGTATGGAAGCTTATTTCTGCCACTTAAAAAAAAAAAAAAAAAAAAAAAAAAGTTGTGACTTTTTATCTCACAGTTCTGCCTTTTTTTCTTGCAATTAGATTTAAACTTGCAATTGCGAGTTATAAAGTCAGAATTATGTGTTTTAAAGTCAGAAGTGCGAGATATATTCGAGATATCACGCAATTCTAACTTCATATCTCAATTCTGACTTTTTCTCAGAATTGCGATATACAAACTCACAATTGTGAGATAAAGTCAGAATTGCGTGTAATAAAGTCAGAATTGCGAGTTATAGTCAGAATTGCATGATATAAAGTCAGAATTGCGAGTTTTAAAGTCAGAATTGCGAGTTATAAAGTCAGAATTGCGAGTTATAGTCAGAATTGCATGATAAAGTCAGAATTGCGAGTTATAAAGTCAGAATTGCGAGTTATAAAGTCAGAATTGCGAGTTTTAAAGTCAGAATTGCGAGTTATAAAGTCAATTGCGAGTTATAAAGTCAATTGCGAGTTAAAGTCCGAATTGCGAGTTATAAAGTCAGAATTGCGAGTTATAAAGTCTGAATTGCGAGTTTTAAAGTCAGAATTGCGAGTTTTAAAGTCAGAATTGCGAGTTATAAAGTCAGAATTGCGAGTTATAGTCAGAATTGCATGATAAAGTCAGAATTGCGAGTTATAGTCAGAATTGCATGATAAAGTCAGAATTGCAAGTTATAAAGTCAGAATTGAGAGTTTTAAAGTCAGAATTGAGTGATATAAAGTCAGAATTGTGAGATATAAAGTCAGAATTGCGAGTTATAAAGTCAGAATTGCGAGTTTTAAAGTCAGAATTGCGAGTTATAAAGTCAATTGCGAGTTAAAGTCAGAATTGCGAGTTATAAAGTCAGAATTGCGAGTTATAAAGTCAGAATTGCGAGTTATAAAGTCAGAATTGCGAGTTTTAAAGTCAGAATTGCGAGTTATAAAGTCAGAATTGAGAGTTATAAAGTCAGAATTGCGAGTTATAAAGTCAATTGCGAGTTAAAGTCAGAATTGCGAGTTATAAAGTCAGAATTGCGAGTTATAAAGTCCGAATTGCGAGTTTTAAAGTCAGAATTGCGAGTTATAAAGTCAGAATTGCGAGTTATAAAGTCCGAATTGCGAGTTTTAAAGTCAGAATTGCGAGTTTTAAAGTCAGAATTGCGAGTTATAAAGTCAGAATTGCGAGTTATAGTCAGAATTGCATGATAAAGTCAGAATTGCGAGTTATAGTCAGAATTGCATGATAAAGTCAGAATTGCAAGTTATAAAGTCAGAATTGAGAGTTTTAAAGTCAGAATTGAGTGATATAAAGTCAGAATTGTGAGATATAAAGTCAGAATTGCGAGTTATAAAGTCAGAATTGCGAGTTTTAAAGTCAGAATTGCGAGTTATAAAGTCAATTGCGAGTTAAAGTCAGAATTGCGAGTTATAAAGTCAGAATTGCGAGTTATAAAGTCAGAATTGCGAGTTATAAAGTCAGAATTGCGAGTTTTAAAGTCAGAATTGCGAGTTATAAAGTCAATTGCGAGTTAAAGTCAGAATTGCGAGTTATAAAGTCAGAATTGCGAGTTATAAAGTCAGAATTGCGAGTTATAAAGTCAATTGCGAGTTAAAGTCAGAATTGCGAGTTATAAAGTCAGAATTGCGAGTTATAAAGTCCGAATTGCGAGTTTTAAAGTCAGAATTGCGAGTTATAAAGTCAGAATTGCGAGTTATAAAGTCAGAATTGCGAGTTATAGTCAGAATTGCATGATAAAGTCAGAATTGCGAGTTATAGTCAGAATTGCATGATAAAGTCAGAATTGCAAGTTATAAAGTCAGAATTGAGAGTTTTAAAGTCAGAATTGCGAGTTTTAAAGTCAGAATTGCGAGTTATAAAGTCAATTGCGAGTTATAAAGTCAGAATTGTGAGATATAAAGTCAGAATTGCGAGTTATAAAGTCAAAATTGCGAGTTTTAAAGTCAGAATTGCGAGTTATAAAGTCAATTGCGAGTTATAAAGTCAGAATTGTGAGATATAAAGTCAGAATTGCGAGTTATAAAGTCAGAATTGCGAGTTAAAGTCAGAATTGCGAGTTATAAAGTCAGAATTGTGAGTTATAGTCAGAATTGCGAGTTATAAAGTCAGAATTGTGAGATATAAAGTCATAATTGCGAGTTATAAAGTCAGAATTGCGAGTTAAAGTCAGAATTGCGAGTTATAAAGTCAGAATTGCGAGTTATAAAGTCAGAATTGCGAGTTATAAAGTCAGAATTGTGAGTTATAAAGTCAGAATTGAGAGTTTTAAAGTCAGAATTGAGATATAAACTCGCAAAAAAAAAACACGCCATTTTTTCCCCCTCATAATTGCGCATAACACGGAAATTGCAATTTTTTATCTCACAATTCTGACTTTATATCAGGCAATCCTGACTTTATTACTCACAATTGTGTTCTTATTTTTTATTTCATGGTGGAAACAAGCTTCCATAAAGGGGTACTTCACCTCTGGCAAAAAAGGCTTTAAATAAAACAATTTTGATATGAGTGGTACTTGACTAGAGAGAACAGATAAAAAAGGGCAGTGTCTTTCCTTTTGCCAAATAGGTAGAAAAACTTCAACACCCATAATGCACTGGGCATGTTGCCATCCAAAGCCACTCCCACCAGTATGCTATGGATACACTTACCAGACTCAAATACCACCTTGCTTTAGTAGGAAATACTTCTTAGCAAACTTTTAGTCACATTGGCGTCAAATTGTATTGTTCCCGGGTGTGAGAATTAAAAGAGTAAATGTTTAGCGCAAATGAGTTACTTTCCGTTTCCAGTGATGATCCAGTGCGTTGTAGGCAGCGACTAAAGGCTGCAAAGAATCATAAATACGGAGAAAACGCTGCGATGGAAAATCTGAAAAACCTCAGTGTTTGTAGTCAACACTTCAAACTGAATGACCAGGAACACAGCGTTTTAGGCCAAAAAGAGGGGAAAAATGCATCACGCACAGGACTTTTGTGAAAATTACAGATTATTGCTTTCAAATAAACATGAATTTTTCAATCCAGGTAACATGGAGAAAGAGTAAACATTGTTCATTTACATATACTACAATACAAAGCAGACTGAAAATCAGCAAACTTATACTTTAAATAGTGGATGTTCTTACCGTAAAGTTATACTCGTGTGCAAGAGCTTTTTGGATGGACTCTGTCGAACAGCTGATGCTGTTCAGACTCACAAAGCGGAACTGCAGAGAGAGAGAGAACAGACCATGAATGGACCAAGTACTTCAGCTCAAAGTTCAGCCTTGTTCACAGATGCAGTTATTTGTTCACTTACAGGATTAATCTTGGAAATTTCAGAAAGACCTTCGGCCTCTTCCACTTTAGACTGCAGCCAGTAGAACCGGAACTCTGTCTGTAAAAATATAACTGCTTGTGCTTATAACCCTAAGAAAAGAACTGCATCCTTGCAAAATAAAAGTATTAATTTTCTTAAAAAAAAGAAAAAGACTGACCCCATGGTAGTGTATAAAAATCAATTATGACTGATGCAAGAAACATCAGTGTATTTCAAGGAAATTAATAATATAAAATGGCCTGAAAGTGTAGAACAGGTCCCTGAATTTTATGTAAATGTCATTAGAGGAAGTCATCACTCACTGAGCAGTCATATACAGGATGTCCCCTCCAGCACATGACGTCCAGGATGTAGTATGTTCTGTCCACATCACTGTAGATGCAGTCCAGGATTGTGTAATCTATATAAAACATATGTATGAGTTTTGGTTCAGAACTGCAGCCCTCTAGCACACTCTAGTGTGATAAATCTGTAGGACAGGAGCAGAGATGCAGACCTTTTCCCAGGGCAGAGTTGTGCCTGTTGCCGCCGGGGATAAGAGAAGGGAATCGATTGACACAGTAGCCGCTTTTGGTGTAAGATGAGGTAGATCCCTAAGGATAAAACAAGAAACGTGAAAATTAAAACAGAAAAGACTGCATCATATACACTACCATTCAAGAGTTTTGGGTTGGTAAATCTCTTCAGCTCATCAATGCTGCATTTATTTGATCAAAAATACATTAAAAATTTGTGTATTATTGTGAAATATTTCCTATTTTAATATATTGTAAAATGTATTTTATTCCTGTGATCAAAGCTGAATTTTCAGCATCATTACTCCAGTCATACTAATCATGTGGAAATCAGACTAATATGTGGATTTGCTGCTCAAGAAACATTTCTTATTATTATCAATGTTTAAAACAGTTGTGCTGCTTCATATTTTTGTGGAAACCATGATACATTTTTTTTCAGGATTCTTAGTTCAAAAGAACAGCATTTATTTAAAGTTTTTGTAACATTATAAATATTTTTACTGTCAATTTTGATCAATATTATGCATCCCTCTATTAATTTCTTTTAAAAAAAAACTCAATAAACCCAAACTTTCAACCAGCAGTGTACATCTGATCACATGATGTATGGAAAATTATTGGTCCAAACCTTGGAGGCCACAACGAGGGAACGCTTCCCAACTGGACAAACCACCATCAGCCAATCAGAGCTCAGATCTGCAGGGACGTCCACTAACCACTCTGACAACATCAGCTGGAGATAATAATAAAATACAATATAAAATACAACTTTTCTATTAAAATCATATTTATTAATTATACCTTCAGACAGCATTGTCATAATAATTTATAAATTTTTGTATTATTTTTTTATTATAATAATACATCTCTTATAATAGGAATATTTTTTAATCATAAAATACTTGCTTAACAGCTTCCAGACAGCATTATCAAAATAATTGATTACTTTTGTATAATAGTATATCTCTTATAATAGGAATATTTTATTATAAAATACTTACATTAGTAGTATATACTCATGTAAGTATCCACTTGTAACCATTTTAATCTCAAATTATTGATCAGGAAATTAGCAAGAATTGCACAAATAATGTAGATGAAGTAAGTTTGCTTCCCCAACATGCAGACATCTTCTTACAGGAAGACAAGAGTCAGTGTTGTTCCACTCAGAGTTAAAGGCTTCAAAGAGTTCATGAGTAGATGAAAAATGTCTCTCAGTCAGTTCATTTGAGTTTAATGAGAGACCAAATATTCACTGTAGGGTTCAAAACATGAGCCTGATGGACTTGTTCTCAAGACACTTCTTGAGTGTGGACTTGAGTTGTCTTTACTATTTGGGCAGGATCATTGTCATCCTCTTTAGATAACTTTTCATTTGTGGGAAGCAAGCCATTCTGCAATACCCTCTTGTACTCCAAAGCATCAAATGACTTTTCACAGTGAAGTATCTCACCAATGCCAGCAGCTAAAAAGGCTCCCCGCACAATGACACTCTTCCTCCATGCTTCAGTGTGGTAGAGATGCATTTATTATTATATTTCTCAGCAGATTTTTGAAGACGTCGCTCTGGAGAATCACCATGCAACTCGTGTTTCATTATGATTCATCACTCCACACACAACTCCTCATATTCTCCCAAAACATTCTGTCTTTCGTGTTTTTCTCAGACAGCAGAACCGTAGATCACTGAAAAGCCACGCAATATCGCGTTCATATCGCAGATGAATCGCCTTCGATAATGAACGCGATATTGCGTGGCTTTTCAGTGATCTACGGTTCTGTCTATTAAATGCCGCTCCATTTGAAAGCAGGTGATGGTGATTTAGCGGTAATCAGGGAACCGGCTTTACTGACGAAATGCGCGTGACAATCTCATGCGATATATCGTGCAGCCCTAATTAAAAGATTAGTGTTTAGCCATTTTGGGCTTGGCCCATTTTTTTGTGTACTTTAGTATACTTTAGCTTTTTTTAATGGAAGCTTGTTTCCGCCACTAAATAAAAAATAAAAAAAGGTAATAAAAGAAAAAGTTAATTAACTTTTTCTCTCACAATTACGAGTTTACATCTCGCAATTCTGACTTCTTTTCTCAGAATTTATATATACTTACAATTGTGAGTTTAATACATTTAAAATTGTAAGTTATAAACTCACAATTGTGATATAAACTCGCAATTCTGACTTTTTTTCTCACATTGTAAGATAAAGCTGAGTTATAAACTCGCAATTCTGACTTTTTTCCTCGCAACTGTGATATAAACTTGAAATTTTGACTTTTTTTTTCACAATTGTGAGATAAAGTTGAGTTATAAACTCACAATTGTGATAAATTCGCAATTCTGACTTTCCATGCAATTGTGATAAAACACAATTTTGACTTTTTTTTTCTTGCAAATGTAAGATAAAGCGGAGTTATACACTCGCAATTCTGACTTTTTTCCTCGCAACTGTGATATAAACTTGCAATTTTGACTTTTTTCTCACATTGTAAGATAAAGCTGAGTTATAAACTCGCAATTCTGACTTTTTTCCTCGCAACTGTGATATAAACTTGAAATTTTGACTTTTTTTTCACAATTGTGAGATAAAGATGAGTTATAAACTCACAATTGTGATAAATTCGCAATTCTGACTTTCCATGCAATTGTGATAAAACACAATTTTGACTTTTTTTTCTTGCAAATGTAAGATAAAGCGGAGTTATACACTCGCAATTCTGACTTTTTTCCTCGCAACTGTGATATAAACTTGCAATTTTGACTTTTTTCTCACATTGTAAGATAAAGCTGAGTTATGAACTCGCAATTCTGACTTTTTTCCTCGCAACTGTGATATAAACTTGAAATTTTGACTTTTTTTTCACAATTGTGAGATAAAGATGAGTTATAAACTCACAATTGTGATAAATTCGCAATTCTGACTTTCCATGCAATTGTGATAAAACACAATTTTGACTTTTTTTTTCTTGCAAATGTAAGATAAAGCGGAGTTATAAACTCGCAATTCTGACTTTTTCCATGCAATTGTGATAAAACACAATTTTGACTTTTTTTTCTTGCAATTGTAAGATAAAGTTGAGTTATAAACTCACAATTGATATAAACTCACAATTTTTACTTTTTCTCGCAATTGTAAGATAAAGTTAGTTATTTTCTCGCAATTGTGAGATAAAGATGAGTTATAAACTCACAATTGTGATAAATTCGCAATTCTGACTTTTTCCATGCAATTGTGATAAAAACACAATTTTTACTTTTTTTCTTGCAATCGTAAGATAAAGCGGAGTTATAAACTCGCAATTTTGACTTTTTCTCGCAATTGTGAGATATAAAGTCCAATTCTAAGGGAAAAAAGACTGACTTTTTTCTCAGAATTGCGAGTTTATTTCTCACAATTCTGATTTCTTTTGTCAGAATTGTGTGATATAAAGTCACAATTGCTTGTTATAAACTCAGAATTGTGAGATAAAAAGTCGCCAATTATACCTTTTTTATTTTTTAATCAGTGGTGGAAACAATCTTCCACTCTTTTCAATCCTTCTACATGGCTATATCTGTTTTTCAGTCAGCAATGTTTTGAGCACCTGGTTGGCGTAATGCTTCGGTAACTTTTTCCTCTGCTCGATCTCCATCCCCTCTTCATCTGTGCTGTTCTCCAGCTGTTGCGCACTCTTCTTCTCTTTGTCCTCCTCATCCTCACTGTCGACTCCGGTCCAGTCTCCATCTGCCAGACGACGGGCGTGATTCACGTAGTTCAGCCTCTTCCTGCCAACATAATGTCTTCGATTAGTGTCAGTGCATCAAAATAAAGGTCAAGGGTTGCTAGGGTATTGTAGGTGGTTGCTAGGGAGTTTCTAAGGTGTTTTGATGTCACTGTGACTTTAACTCACTCTTTCTGGAACTCGAGGAACCTCCTGCGCCGTTCACTCTGCTCCAGAACACTGTATTTGCTCTTGTACTGGGCCAGGCGTGGATGAGGAGCAGATGTGCTGTTGGGTTCTCTGGATACAGAGAAGCTGGAGGAGAGAGCCTTGGTCAGATCCTCCATGATGGATCTGTGACAACACACAATAGAGTTCAAATCACCCTGACACACTTATATGCAATAATACGTGTCGGTTATGTATATAAGACCAATAAGGTATTTCAAAAGCAAACAGAAATCACATTTAGGTGAACACAAAACAACCACCACCATTTCACGTACAGATAAACCGACTGCAGGCTGTAAACACGTGATCACAATCCCATCAGAGCTGCTCTAAAGTCCTTTACTCATGATCCAGAGTAACAGAAATACGAAGGGAATGAAACTCAGTGAAACACACAAACACAAACTGCGGAGAAACACGCGCTGAAACGCAATGGCGCGCTGACGTCATCAATCCTCACCGCGGCCGAACAAAATCCATCGCGGAGTTTCGGCGATTAGTGAAGGGTTCCTCTCAAAATTATTTTATTGTTGTTAAAGTTCAGTCGATTTACTTACACTAATTCAGTTACATTCTATAAAATGTGCTGTATTAATTCGGCTAATACCTTTTAAGTTCTAACGCTTAATAACATTACAAAAAAGTAAGCTAGTGAGACTATAATTATCTATAATTGGTCTAAATAATATTATTTATTTTAATTTGTCACCGTAAACTTTGTGCCCCCAACCAGACGTCTATATAAATAAATATGACGTACTTTCTATCATTTTTGTATGGTCAGAATATTACCATTAAAATTTACAAACAAAACAAATTAAAACAAGTTATTTTTTACATCTGCGCGAAAAAAATGACTTCAAAGATCTGTTAAGAAGACAAGAAATTATAACATAAATCCGATCAAATATTCAAAATAGAGTAGCAGAAAAAAGCGATTTTACCACAGAATAAATACATAAATCAAGAAGATGTAATTTAGGAAGATATAGAAAGAAAGAGGTGGTTTTAACAAGATTTCAGGACTAAATGCATCACTATAAGGGTCATTCTTCAATTGGGGTGGCAAATGAGAGGCAGAAATTTGATTTATTTTAATAAAATGTATTGCTATGCATTTAAAATTAGTTTAATGTGCTATATCCATTAAAATTGAAGCTTAATAATATTTTGATTTTTAAATAATTTTAATCAAACACTGGTGAAACAACCACTTATGTCTGTGGTGTTACCAATATTTGAAGTCAAATTTTGGTTTGTTCTAAAATGAGCAGGGATATGCAACTTTAGGTAATAATTAATAAACAAATAAATTACTTTAAGGACTCAGTTTCATTGATTATTTAAATTTCATTTTTAAAAGAAATGTTTAATTGTTCATCTTGGCCTCTATTTTTGCCAAAGAAGAAAAATTTTGGATATACATCAAAAAAGGCAGGAAAAATGGTCTGTGCAACCTTTATAGTCTTTATTCTAAAAGATTAAAACCACCTTACAGTCTAAAAACATTAAATTATAAGATTAAATGACTTTGTAGGAAAGACATTTCAGATACATTTTGAAGTAACACCACAGACGTAATATTGCATACAAGGTTTAACAATTAAAAGTTTGTTGAGCAAAATAATGAATTTCATCATAAGTAGGATTACAAGAAGTACCTACTCTGATAAAAGAACATTTAGAGAACCTGTATGAAAAAATATATAATTAAAACAACCTGCAACCTGTTTCTCACTCCTTAAAGGGACAGTTCAACCAAAAATGAAAATTCTGTCATCATTTACTCCCCCTCAAGTTGTTCCAAACCTGTATAAATTTACATTTACAAAAATCATAGTTAATAGTTCATATGTGTTTCCTATACTAAAGAGTTACCAAATATCTTTGTTCTGCTGAACACAAAGGAAGATATTTTGAAGAATGTTTGTAACCAAACAGATCTCGCCCCCCATTGACTGCCATAGTATTTTTTTTCATTACTATGGTAGTCAATGGGGGGTGAGATCTGCTGGGTTACAAACATTCTTCAAAATATCTTCCTTTGTGTTCAGCAGAACAAAGATATTTGGTAACTCTTTAGAATAGGAAACACATATGAACTATTAACTATGATTTTTCCCTCAATAAACTCCTAATTTACAGCTTATTAATAGTAAAGTCATTGTTAAATTTAGGTATTAAGAATGTAGAATATGGTCATGCAAAATAAGGCATTCATATGTGCTTGATAAGTACTAATAAACAGCCCTTCTAGTAATATGCATGATAATAAACAACTAAAAGACCCTAAAATAAAGTGTTATTAAATATAACATAAATATTAGGGCAGCAACGATTAATCGCGATTAATCGTTTGCAAAATAAAAGTCTGTGTTTACGTAATATATATGTGTGTGGTATAATAATTATGTATATATAAATACACAAACATACAGGTATAAAGTTTAGAAATATATGCATGTATTATAATTATAAATATAAATATTTATATATATTTTATATTACATATAAACAAATATTTTATATATAAATATAAAATTTTTCTTAAATATATACATGAATGTGTGTGTATTTATATATACATAATTATTATACACAGAACACACACATATATATTACGTGTAAACAGACTTTTATTTTGCAAACGATTAATTGCGATTAATCGTTGCAGCCCTAATAAATATGTTAAATATTCTACTGTTAAAGGGTTAGTTCACCCAAAAATGAAAATTCTGTCATTAATTACTCACCCTCATGCCGTTTCACACCCGTAAGACCTTCGTTAATCTCACAAATTAAGATATTTTTGTTGAAATCCAATGGCTCCGTGAGGCCTCCATAGGGAGCAATGACACTTCCTCTCTCAAGATCCATAAAGGTACTAAAAACATATTTAAATCAGTTCATGTGAGTACAGTGGTTTAATATTAATATTATAAAGCGACGAGAATATTTTTGGTGCGGCAAAAAAAAACCAAAATAACGACTTATTTAGTGATGGCCGATTTCAAAACACTGATTCAGGAAGCTTTGGAGCATAATGAATCAGTGTATCGAATCTGGATCTGGATCTGAATCATTATTCGATACACTGATTCATTTTTGCTCCGATGCTTCCTGAAGCAGTGTTTTGAAATCGGCCATCACTAAATAAGTCGTTATTTTGTTTTTTTTCACCAAAAATATTCTCGTCGCTTTATAATATTAATATTGAACCACTGTACTCACATGAACTGATTTAAATATGTTTTTAGTACCTTTATGGATCTTGTGAGAGGAAATGTCATTGCTGGCTATGATGGCCTCACGGAGCCATCGGATTTCAACTAAAATATCTTAATTTGTGAGATTAACGAAGGTCTTATGGGTGTGGAACGGCATGAGGGTGAGTAATAAATGACAGAATTTTCATTTTTGGGTGAACTAACCCTTTAACTTTCTTACCCTTGTGGCAAAACAATAGGTGGCGCAATGTGCCTATGGTGTGGGAAACGCCAAATACTCCAAAGAAGAAGAAGAAGAAGAAGATACAGTAAGATACAGTCCGTTGGTTGAACTGGAGGGAGCGAAAACATTTGCAGTAGAGTGAAATTATCTGGATTAATAATGAAACGCAGCTATCCCGGCGAAGCTGAAAACAGAATAGACAAAAAAGAGTGTGGTCAAACTCCCCAGATTATCCTCCTTCTCTGCACACAAACTCCACGGCTGTTGGTCAACACCGTCAGCGTTGCAGCAGCTCCTATCCAAAGGACGAGTTGTACCCATGGTTTTACCTCTCTCCCGAGTCCGGCCCCGGAAAATAACAATGTGCCGGTGAGTGTAGCTCACGAACAACACAAACAACACACAGACAGTGTCACTGAATGACGACCCTGCTTCTGACCAAAACATCTGTCAGACAAAGAGCGCGGTGATCTTGTTAGGAGAGGGATAGTTCAAATCACAGATGATTTCCCAGTTAATTAACACCGATGGCGATAATCATTATTCATTATATTCTTTCACGTTGAGAAAATACAACATTTACAAGATTACATTAAGATTTTGACGTTTACAATGTAGAAAAAAGTTTACTAGATATGTAATCTGGGTTACTTAATCACATTCCAAAAATTATATAGCCTACTTGTAATTAGATTATATTATATTTTAAAATACTCGCAGACTACATTTGTATTGATTACATGATTACTGAAGCTGCAGTCGTGTTCAGTATATACATTTTGTATATATACATCATGAATCCATTTTCCAATCCGTGTCTCATTCTGAATCGCTACGGTACATCTATAATAAGTGTTTATATTGGGACTATTTTAGACTGGTTCGGGTCGTACCGCTGCGGAGTAGTACAGCACCTGCGTGACTCGTCATAAACATAAACAGACAGAAGTAGCTCCGGCTACAATGTTCTTCCGCAAGACGCATTCAGTTTTGTTTATTAACCGCTAGAACGCCAAAAGTTATGGACTGCAGCTTTAATATTCACAAAATGGCGGCAAATTATTAATAATTTATTGATTCTCATTAATTGTTGTTATTTTTTTTAAAGGTCCCGTTCTTCGTGATCCCATGTTTCAAACTTTAGTTAGTGTGTAATGTTGTTGTTAGAGTATAAATAAAATCTGTAAAATTTTAAAGCTCAAAGTTCAATGCCAAGCGAGATATTTTATTTAACAGAAGTCGCCTACATCGAACGGCCAGTTTGGACTACATCCCTCTACTTCCTTCTTTAATGACGTCACTAAAACAGTTTTTTGACTAACCTCCGCCCACAGGAATACACAAGAGTTGCGTTTGTAGAGTGTGTTTGTCGCCATGTCGTCGAAACGCTGTTATTTTCATCCCGCAGTCCAATCACCGGGTCTGATTCCGGCTCAAATTGATAGGGTAAAATTAAAGACATGTTTACAATAACACTGAGTGCGTGCATCTCCACGTTATGGTAAGAGGCGTGACCTTTCCGGGCAAGGTTCGCTCAGAGCTGTCGAATCACAACACAGGAACCGCTGGCACAATCAGAACTCGTTACGTATTTCTGAAGGAGGGACTTCATAGAACAAGGAAGTCATCAGCCCGTTTTTATGACAGTGGAAACAGCGGTATACAGATAAGTAAATTATGTGAAAAATACTGTGTTTTTTTACACGCGAAACATGAACACATGTTATATTGCACACTATAAACACAATCAAAACTTCAAAAAACCACGAAAACCGGGACCTTTAAATTGTCCTTTCTAAAACAGCCTAGTGCTTATGTTCAAAGTCTTTCCATCAGTAGCCACACAACATAAATAAACTATTTCTTACTTTTTATTTTGATTGTTTTTATTTAAAAATGTTGCATTTTATGGTTTAATTCATTATTACCTTTTCATCAACTTACAGAGCCCCCCTGCAGTTCTTTCACAAAGCTCAGTTTGGGAATCCCTGATGTAATGTAGCGTTTAATGCATATTCATTTTGTAGATGACAAATTTTAAAAAAAAAATTCTCTTTGTATATTTATACCACTATAGTACATGATTATCCTATTCAGGTCTATGTGATAAACAGGTTAAGGCTAAAAGTAATCTATAAGTAGTCTGATTACATTACCTAAAATGTGATTATTATGATGTAATAAAATACATTTAATAACTGTAATATTTATCATGTAATTTATATTCATTAATGGACTTCAGTTTGGAAAATAATATACCCAATACTTATATTTTTGCTGACAGATGTTAAAGTGTTGTGTTTGTTTACCCTGCATAGTTGCATCGGACAGTACTGAGGCGAGGACATGATCCTCTTCTCTCCATTGAGAAATGCTCAAGCTGCTGCAACATGTACCACTGTGACTACTGTAAGATGCTGCATAAACATTTACATGAGGCAAAAAATCATGTTGCAAATCATCTTCGAAATGCTGTTCAACAGGAAGGTACGTGTGAATTAATTTAAATGTCTTTATACAGTTCAAGTAAAAACATAATGACAAATGATTAAAGGGGTTCTTGATTATGATTTCACTTTTTTAACTTTAGTTAGTGTGTAATGTTGCTGTTTGAGCATAAACAACATCTGCAAAGTTACAGCGCTCAAAGTTCAATGCAAAGGGAGATATTTTCTTTTACACAAATCGCTTTTGCAGTTGCATTCTAAAAGTCCTTCCTGAGTCTCTCCATCAGTGTCGACTCCGGTTTGAACAATGTTACTGAAAATCCTCATTTTGGCTGCGTGAGATTCTCCAGCTTTGTTGTTGTTGAGCAACTGCCGCTTCATCCCAAAACCTCTACAGAATCGCTGCACTGAACTGTATAAAACATTATTGTAAAAATGACTAATCACTGTTGAAAATATTCTCTCCACATTTTAGGTTTTGTCATTATCAAGTGTGGTCTAGGCTGCAGACAAGCACCACATTTTCACTGCTGCTACTGCACGTCAACGTTAATCAGAAGGGATGCTCTGATTAAACATTTAACAGCTTGTAAAAATACATCATACAAACAGCCTCCACCCATAGTGCCAGCAGCAGCAGCACCACCTCCATCCACAGCAGAAGTACCTCCGTCACAAGTGCCTCCATCCCCAGCAGAAGAACCCCTGTCCCCAGCACAAAGACCTCCATCCTCAGCAGAAGAACCCCTATCCCCAGCAGAAAGACCTCCACACACAGCAGATGGACCCCCATCCCCAGCAGAAGAACCCCTATCCCCAGCAGATGGACCTCCATCCCCAGCAGAAGAACCCCTATCCCCAGCAGATGGTCCTCGATCCACAGCAGAAGGACCTTCATCCTCAGCAGAAGAACCCATATCCCCAGCACAAAGACCTCCACACACAGCAGATGGACCTCCATCCTCAGCAGAAGAACCCCTATCTCCAGCAGAAAGACCTCCACACACAGCAGATGGACCTCCATCTCCAGCAGAAGAACCCCTATCCCCAGCAGATGGACCTCGATCCACAGCAGAAGGACCTCCATCCTCAGCAGAAGAACCCCTATCCCCAGCAGAAAGACCTCCACACACAGCAGATGGACCTCCATCCACAGCAGAAGGACCCCCATCCCCAGCAGAAGAACCCCTATCCTCAGCAGAAAGACCTCCACACACAGCAGATGGACCTCCATCCAGGGCAGAAGGACCCCCATCCCCAGCAGAAGAACCCCTATCCCCAACCGAAAGACCTCCATCCACAGCAGCAGCTCCTCCAACTCCAGCTGAAGGACCTCCATCCACAGCAGCTTCATCATCAGCAGTAAGATTACATGTCCGGCAGCAAGTCAGGGTTGCTTGCCCACACTGTGACATTCAAATAAATAAAAGGAACTTGCTGGTTCACATAAACAGATGACACAGGCACAACACTTTGTGGAAAGATTTGACTTCAAATAATAACAAAGATGAGGATGTGGAAGCTTTTTTCCGCTACAAAATAAAAAAGGTAATTGCGACTTTTTATCTCCCAAATCTGATTTTTTTTTCTCGCAATTCCGTTTATGTTCCAACTTTATATCTCACTATTTTGAGAAAAAAGCCACAATTGTGAGTTAAAAACTTGGAATTGTGAGGAAAAAAGTCAAAATTGTGAGTTATTAAGTTGGAATTGCGAGGAAAAAAGTCAGAATTGTGAGTTATAAACTCGGAATTGTGAGTTATAAACTCGGAATTGTGAGTTATAAACTCGGAATTGTGAGTAAAAAACTCGGAACAGTTAAAAACTCGAAATTGTGAGGAAAAAACAGAATTATGAGTTATAAAGTTGGAATTGTGAGAAAAACAGTCAGAATCGTGAGTTATAAACTCTGAATTGTGAGTTATAAACTTGGAATTGCAAGAAAAAAGTCAGAATTATGAGTTATAAACTGGGAATTGTGAGTTATAAACTGGGAATTGTGAGTTATAAACTGGGAATTTTGAGGAAAAAAGAATTGCGAGTTATTAACTAAACTGTGAGGAAAAAAGTCAGAATTGTGAGGGAAAAAAAGTCAGAATAGTGAGTTATAAAGTTGAAATCGTGAGAAAAAAGTCAGAATTATGAATTATAAACTCGGAATTGAGAGGAAAAGTCAGAATTGTGAGTTATGGACTGAATTGTGAGTTACAACACGGAACTGTGAGGAAAAAACTCAGAATTGTGAGAAAAAAAAGTCAGAATTGTGAGTTATAAACTCGGAACTATGAGTAAAAAACTCGGAACTGAGTTAAAAACTCAAAATTGTGAGGAAAAAACAGAATTATTAGTTATAAAGTTGGAATTGTGAGAAAACAGTCAGAATCGTGAGTTATAAACTCTGAATTGTGAGTTATAAACTTGGAATTGCAAGAAAAAAGTCAGAATTGTGAGTTATAAACTTGGAATTGCAAGAAAAAAGTCAGAATTGTGAGTTATAAACTGGGAATTGTGAGTTATAAACTGGGAATTTTGAGGAATTAACTAAACTGTGAGGAAAAAAGTCAGAATTGTGAGGGAAAAAAGTCAGAATAGTGAGTTATAAAGTTGGAATCGTGAGAAAAAAGTCAGAATTATGAATTATAAACTCGGAATTGCGAGGAAAAGTCAGAATTGTGAGTTATAAACTGAATTGTGAGTTACAACACGGAATTGTGAGTTAAAAACTCGGAATTGTAAGAAATATAGTCGGAATTGTGAGTTATAAACTCGGAATTGTGAGTTATAAACTCGGAACTATGAGTAAAAAACTCGGAACTGAGTTAAAAACCTGAAATTGTGAGGAAAAAACAGAATTATCAGTTATAAAGTTTGAATTGTGAGAAAAAGAGGAAAAAAGAATTGCGAGTTATTAACTAAACTGTGAGGGGAAAAAAGTCAGAATTGTGAGGAAAAAAAGTCAGAATAGTGAGTTATAAAGTTGGAATCTTGAGGAAAAAAGTCAGAATTATGAATTATAAACTCGAAATTGCGAGGAAAAGTCAGAATTGTGAGTTATAAACTGAATTGTGAGTTACAACACGGAATTGTGAGGAAAAAAGTCAGAATTGTGAGAAAAAAAGTCAAAATTGTGAGTTAAAAACTCGAAATTGTGAGAAATATAGTCAGAATTGTGAGTTATAAGGTTGGAATTGTCAGAAAAAAGAATTAACTTTTGTAATTAACTCTCAATTCTGAGTTTATATCTCAAAATTTTGAGGAAAAAAGTCAGAATTGCAAGATTTAAAACTCACAATTACCTTTTTTATTTCATGGCAGACACAAGCTTCCATATATTCATACTATTAATATCTCATTAAATGAGCTAGCTACTACTTATCCAAACGGTGCGCTTGAAAATCGATTCACAGGTGGACATTGCCTATGGCAACTTTTAGCATGTGTGGTTAGTGTGTGTATTATAAGAAGTCGTCATAGTTTTTGTATAGCCTTTTTGTATTTTTGCTGACAGATGTTAAAGTGTTGTGTTTGTTTACCCTGCACAGTTGCATCAGACAGTACTGAGGCGAGGACATGATCCTCTTCTCTCCATTGAGAAATGCTCAAGCTGCTGCAACATGTACCACTGTGACTACTGTAAGATGCTGCATAAACATTTACACCAGGCACAAAATCATGTTACAAATCATCTTCGAAATGCTGTTCAACGGGAAGGTACGTGTGAATTAATTTAAATGTCTTTACACAATTCAATCCTTCTGGTCATTTCTCCCTCAAAAGACCCATCAACCTGGGTTTTGTTCTTCCGCGTTGATCATTACGTCATTACGTTGGGTCAGTGGTAGTACCGTTCTCGCCGCAAATCGATGTTTTCAGAAAATGAAGCATAGATGAAGATGCCATTTTGAAGTGTCTAAAATATGTGGAGAAAAAAATGGATTCACAAACTTTGTCACAATATGTAAATTGCTCAACAAATGATTAATATTCCCTAGCCTCACAGTTGTAGACTATTATCTGAAGAAAATGTATTTTATTCTTTTATGATGCTTTTTCCCCTTCTCTGTTTTACCTAGGTTTTGTCATCATCAAGTGTGGTCTAGGCTGCAGACAAACGCCACATTTTCACTGCTGCTACTGCAAGTCAACATTAATCAGAAAGGATGCTCTGATTAAACATATAACAACTTGTAAAAATACATCAGACAGACAGTCTCCACACATAGTGCCAGCAGCACCACCACCTCCATCTACAGCAGAAGTACCTTCATCCACGGTAGAAGGACCTCCACCAGAAGTAGCTCCATTCCCACCAAGTACCTCCATCTACAGCAGAAGTACCTTCATCCACGGTAGAAGGACCTCCACCAGAAGTAGCTCCATTCCCATCACAAGTACCTCCATCTACAGCAGAAGTGCCTCGATTCCCAGCAGCTTCATCGTCAGCAGTAAGATTACGTGTCCGGCAGCAAGTCAGGGTTGCTTGCCCACACTGCGACATTCAAATAAATAAGAAGAACTTGCTGGTTCACATAAACAGAAAACACAGGCACACCACTATTCTGTGAAAATTAGACTTACTGTAATATTGAGGATGGATGGTGTTTATGTAATTTTGTTGTTTTGTTTTGTAAAATGTCTTGTTTTAACCTATTAAAATGTCATGAAAAACAAATGTCTTCTTGAAACTTAATATATTAAAATGAAATTTAGTATTATTAAAGGGTTAGTTCACCCAAAACTGAAAATATTGTCATTTATTATTTACCTTCATGCCGTTCCACACCCGTAAGACCTTCGTTAATCTTCGGAACGCAAATTAAGATATTTTTGTTGAAATCCGATGGCTCAGTGAGGCCTCCATAGCCAGCAATGACATTTCCTCTCTCAATATCCATTAATGTACTAAAAACATATTTAAATCAGTTCATGTGAGTACAGTGGTTCAATATTAATATTATAAAGCAATGAGAATATTTTTGGTGCGCCAAAAAACCCCCCAAAATAACGACTTATTTAGTGATGGCCAATTTCAAAACACTGATTCAGGAAGATTCAGAGCATAATGAATCAGCGTGTCGAATCAGTGGTTCGGAGCGCCAAAGTCACGTGATTTCAGCAGTTTGGCGGTTTGACACGCGATCCGAATCATGATTCGACACGCTGATTCATAACGCTCCGAAGCTTCCTGAAGCAGTGTTTTGAAATTGGCCATCACTAAATAAGTCGTTATTTTGTTTTTTTTTGGCACACCAAAAATATTCTTGTCGCTTTATAATATTAATATTAAACCACTGTACTCACATGAACTGATTTAAATATGTTTTTAGTACATTAATGGATCTTGAGAGAGGAAATGTCATTGCTCCCTATGCAGGCCTCACTGAGTCATCGGATTTCAACAAAAATATCTTAATTTGTGTTCCGAAGATGAACAAAGGACTTATGGGTGTGGAACGGCATGAGGGTGAGTAAATAATGACAGAATTTTCATTTTTGGGTGAACAAACCCTTTAATATCTTGTTATAATTTTTTCCTAGATTATAATAACTGCACATTTTGCTGTTCAAGGTTAATATAAATAAATTCAGCAACATTTAGTGAGGCGTATCATATTCATTAATCAGATATATTCATAAATAGCTTTAAAAACAAGACAGATTGCTGAAAAATAGGCAATTTTATCTATTCCAGCATCTAAAATTCCATACAAGTTTTTTGCAACAATAAACATGTTTTTCATTAGCTTGAAATTCGCGCGGACGAAGGGCTTGCCTTGTAATAATGTTAACAGCCAGTGATGGCGCTTCACTAGGTTCACACAGGTGGAGCTGGACGTCAAGCCCCGCCCATTTATTGTCACGTGGTTGCTGTTTGTTTTCTCAGCGCTGCATTAGGATGAACCAATCACAGCTGATAGAGATTATTGGATATGAGTAATATTTATTAGTTTTTGATAGAGTTCAGTGCGGATTTCAATGTAATAATCATTTTAAATTGTATTATTCTTGTGTCCAAACGTTTTCGCTCACCAAAGAAACGTCCTGTGATTTGCATTCTGCAATCTGAGCGATACCAGCATTTGTACACTATGTAGTTGACTGTGTTTTGAGTTGACTAGAAGCTCACTACACTGTTCAGATGCTTCAGTGGTTGTCTCGACCGCCGCGCGGCGCCACAAACGCGATTGTAAAGCTCACGCTGAACTGCGCGACTCCTCATTGTTCGGTCGTCACGTCATGGAAAGAGTTACTGCGTTTTCGCTCAAAGTAAAGAAATACTTTATGAAAAACTCTTCACGGACCTGTTGAACCACATCTCGAAGGAAATACTATGAACACACAGCGATTTGAACGGGTTCTGAGGATTATAAAGATGCTTTAGAAGTACTTTTTGTTCTTTTGTTGGCGGAATGCAAAGGATGCGTTTATTTCCCATCTCTATCCGGGACGAAATGCTGGTATAATGTTTTCATCTGGAGTTTAGTTCAGCCGGATTTGCAAAACAGCTGTTTGTTTGTTTTTTAAAATATTTTTTTGCAGCATGCAAAATGGCTAAAACTTTAGTTATTATGAGGCACTTGAACTGAATGTGTTTGCCGGTTTATGCTGGACGGGATTTGTGGATTTATGGGTTTATTTTTTGCGGCTGAAGATTCTGGCTTTGTGGAATAATGAAACGACATAAATTAAGGGAAGTTGGAGAATAACAACCTGACAGGGAGTTCCAACATGTAACTCTTTATCTATAAATGCAGAATATCGGAATTATTTCCGAGGAAAATTAAGATTCCTGTTGTCTTGTGGTCAGTAATTTTAGATCTTTATCTTGAAGAATATTTACCAACAGCCTCAAAACTACTAAAGTGCTATGAATACATTAAGAAATACTGCTGTACTAAATACCCAGTTAACTTTTAAGTTATCTAAAAGCTTTTTGTTTAGTGTGATATGAGGTAAGGGAACCATTTTTTTTGTTGCATCTGGCTTGCAAAAGTTACAAAAATGTCCCTGAGAGCCAAAGCCCTCTACACTTTCCAAAGTGAGAACAAGGAGGAGATAAGCATCCAGGAGAATGAAGAGCTGGTCATTTTCGACGAGAACTCTGTGGACGGCTGGCTACAAGGTGAGAACAGCCGAGGAGAGCGAGGTTTGTTTCCCGCCTCGTACGTCCAGATCATTCGGCTCCGATCCGGGTCCAACCTGACGGATCAATCCCTCAGCTCACCTGGAAGCTCTCCTGGTAAGGACTTGTCGTACATCCACACACCTTCCACGACCTTGCCAAGTGACGACGATGACGACTGGGACGACTGGGATGAAACCTCAACGGTGGTTGAGGATGAGGACCCTCGGAGAGGGGTGGGTGCCAATGGACATTCCCAAAGTCCATACTCCAACCCCAACGTCCACTACCGAGCCAAGCCGCACATGGAGCGTCAGGACAGCATGTCGAGCAACAGGAAGGGCAGCATGGTGGGAAGAAACTTGAACCGATTCTCCAGCTTCGTGCGCTCAGGTGTGGAGGCCTTCGTACTTGGCGACGTTCCCATGATGGCCAAGATCGCCGAGTCGTACTCCATCGAAATGGGCCCCCGGGGGCCGCAGTGGAAGGAGAGCCCTCAACCCTTCTCCTGTTCCATTGAAGACCCTACCAAACAGACGAAGTTCAAAGGCATTAAGACGTACATCTCGTACCGCGTGACCCCTAGTCACACTGGCAGGCCGGTTTACCGCCGCTACAAGC
The DNA here is from genome assembly GCF_018812025.1 of Megalobrama amblycephala. Lineage (NCBI taxonomy): Eukaryota > Metazoa > Chordata > Actinopteri > Cypriniformes > Xenocyprididae > Megalobrama > Megalobrama amblycephala. Next base: position 29,207,049 of record NC_063058.1, read on the forward strand.
ACTTTGACTGGCTGTACAACAGACTACTGCACAAATTCACGGTGATTTCTGTGCCGCACCTCCCGGAGAAACAGGCCACGGGACGGTTCGAGGAAGACTTCATCGAGAAGAGGAAGAGGAGGCTCATTTTATGGATGGACCACATGACCAGCCACCCCGTGCTGTCTCAGTACGAGGGTTTTGAACACTTCCTCATGTGCGGAGACGACAAACAGTGGAAACTCGGGAAGAGGCGGGCAGAGAAGGACGAGATGGTCGGGGCTCATTTCATGCTCACCTTCCAGATTCCCAACGAGCACCAGGACCTTCAGGACGTGGAGGAGCGCATTGACTCCTTCAAGGCGTTCGCCAAAAAGATGGACGACAGCGTGATGCAGTTGACGCATGTCGCGTCGGAACTAGTCCGCAAACACCTTGGAGGATTCCGGAAGGAGTTCCAGAGGCTGGGGAACGGCTTTCAGTCCATCAGCCAGTCGTTCCTGCTGGACCCTCCTTACAGCTCGGACGCCCTGAGCAACGCCATCTCGCACACAGGCCGCACCTACGAGAACATCGGGGAGATGTTCGCCGAGCAGCCCAAATACGACCTGTTTCACATGCTGGATAAACTGTCGCTGTACCAGGGCCTGCTGTCCAACTTTCCAGACATCATCCATCTGCAGAAAGGTAAAGTGACTTGTTCACCCATGATTGACTCTCTTTCAGAGTTTCTATATTCTGTGGAACACAGAAGAAGATATTTAAAAAATGTCTCGGTGTTGTTTTTGACCATACAATTTAAGTAAGTAAAACTATATAAATTTTTTCATTACTTGAAATAAAAGTAAACGTTAAAGGATTATTCCACTTTTAAATAAACTTTTCCTGATAATTTACTCACCCCCATGTCATCCAAGATGTTCATGTCTTTCTTTCTTTAGTTGAAAAGAAATTAAGGTTTTTGATGAAAACATTCCAGAATTATTCTCCATATAGTGGACTTCAATGGCCTCCAAACGGTTGAAGGTCAAAATTACAGTTTCAGTGCAGCTTCAAAGGGCTTTACACGATCCCAGGCGAGGAATAAGAGTCTTATCTAGGGAAACAATCGGTCATTTTCGGAACAGAACGGAACGTTATTTTTTCCGTAAGCAGAATAGGGAAGGTGTAGGACATACAGCGTAAACTTTTTGAAGAATACGAAAGTGCGGTTTCGGCGGAAGCATGTGCAAGGTGATCATTTGTTTATATAAAGCATATACATTTAAATTTTTTTCGAAAATGACCGATCGTTTCGCTAGATAAGACCCTTATTCCTCGTCTGGTATCGTTTAAAGCCCTTTGAAGCTGCACTGAAACTGTAATTTTGACCTTCAACCGTTTGGAGGCCGTTGAAGTCCACTATAAGGAGAAAAATCCTGGAATGTTTTCATCAAAAACCTTAATTTCTTTTCGACTGAAGGGGGGAAGTAAATTATCAGGAAAATCTTTTTTGAAAGTGAACTAATCCTTTTGTGGGTTAGTTCACCCAAAAATGAAAATTCTGTTATTAATTACGCATCCTCATGTTGTTCCAAACCAGTAAGACCTTCGTTCATCGTCGGAGCACAAATGAAGATCTTTTTGATTAAATCTAAGAGATTTCTGTCCCTCCATTGACAGCTATGAAACTGACACTTTGATGTTTCAAAAAGTTCATAAAGAGATTATAAAACTAATCCGTATGTATTGAGCGGTTTAGTCCAAATTTTCTGAAGAGACTAGATCACTTTATATGATGAACAGATTTAATTTTAGGCTTTTATTCACAGATTTAATTTAATTTAATTTCACTTTAATTTAAATAAAATAAAATATAAAAAACGTATTTTGTTTCAGCTAGTAGCCAAGACATCATATTTCTCATTTTTGATTTACTAACAAAAACTGAAAAAAAATCCAACAACTAATAAATAAATTTTAAAAAATGACAAAAATAACAGAATTACTAAAATTTAATCTAAAATGAAAACAAAAAAAGTCAGCCAGATTTTGGCTAGTTTAGCCAGATTTTGAAGCCAATAAAATGCATCCATCCATCATAAATATAATCCATACAGCTCCAGGGGGTTAATAAAGGCCTTCTGAAGTGAAGCGATGGGTTTTTGTAATAAAAATATCCATATTTAAAACTTTATTAACTATAATAAACGATGTAGATATTTTTAGATATATCTCCGATTGTGTTCGTCTTAAGTGGTTCAATGTTGATTTGTTCCCCATTGACATGGACAAGAGCAGTTGAAACATTCTTCAAAATATCTTCTTTTGTGTTCCAACGACATGAGGGTGAGAAATTGATGATGGGATTTTTATTTTTGGTTGAATTATTAGTAAACAGACTACTTTTTTTAAGATATGTGCTGATAAATGGGTTAAACACTGTTGTATTTTACACATGAGTGTAGAAATTAAGCATTTATCATTCATTGTATCACCTCAACCTTTTAAAATAGTTTCTACACCCCTTAGTTTAGACTGTGTGCTTGTTTCTGAACCTGTTGACTTGTTCAAATGTGGGGCACACAGCTGGACTGACCCAGTGACATCATGCCTGTAGGCAGCCAATCACATGTGTTGTTATTTACGAGCAGGGGTTAGTGGGCCTCGCATTGTGGACTGTTGCAGTGAATTTTGCTGTCGATGATGTCAGGTCTCAAAGGTGACTTGCAGAGACATTTTAAAGCTGAAAAGTGATGCGTCTGACATTTACAGGCGGTTAAGAAAGAGAAAATTCTGGCCCTGCTCCTGACGGGAAGCATCCTCCTCATTCTCAGTCTAAATCACAGGAAGTGGGGGAAATTAATCAGTGCTCTCAAGTCCAAGACATTAAAGCGCAATCAGTTTGTGGCTCAGACAAGCTTCCACTTTCATTATGATCCTTTTGTGGAATGTCATAGTGATGTTAAGAATGTCTCGCTCATGAGAGCTCAGACTTAACATATGCTGACATCCTGACACACAGTAAACGCCAGTATTTACAGTACGGGATGAAATTTGGACACACTTTGGGCCTGTTTGCACCTGGTCACTTCATACACTCTCACTGATCAGATAGCTATCAAATTTGTAAAAACTGGTCCATTTACACTTGGCCACATAAATGTGTCTTCACAAAATGAATATAAATTTGATCTTCAAATCCGAGTCACGTCAACAAAATAAACTGATATGTGCTGCATTTTATTAATCGTAAGCTAATTTCAAGATTAAAGACTGCAATAGGAGATTGAGCGGCACTGGTAAGATAATTTAGTCTCACTATTTTTAATGAGGATTTGAGCTTCAGGATGCGACGCCAAACTTTCAGTTTCATTTGCGGCAGTTTGCAGAAGTTAAAGGTGCTGTAGAACGCGTTTTCAAAAGATGTCTATTAATGTTTAGATGTCTGTTAATATAAGTCTAAGGTGTCCCCTGAATGTGTCTGTGAAGTTTCAGCTCAAAATACCCCATAGATTTTTTTAAATTCATTTTTTTTAACTGCCTATTTTGGGGCATCATTAAATATGCGCCGATTCAGGCTGCGACCCCTTTAAATTCTCGCGCTCCCCGCCCCCGAGCTCGCGACTGCCTTAAACAGCATAAACAAAGTTCACACAGCTAATATAACCCTCAGAATGGATCTTTACAAAGTGTTCGTCATGCAGCATGTCTAATCATGTGAGTATAGTATTTATTTGGATGTTTACATTTGATTCTGAATGAGTTTGATGGTGCTCCGTGGCTAAAGCTAACATTACACACTGTTGCAGAGATTTATAAAGAATGAAGTTGTGTTTATGAATTATACAGACTGCAAGTGTTTAAAAATTAAAATAGCGACAGTCTTGTCTCCGTGAATACAGTAAGAAACGATGGTAACTTTAACCACATTTAACAGTACATTAGCAACATGCTAACGAAACATTTAGAAAGAAATTTACAAATATCACTAAAAATATCATGTATCATGGATCATGTCAGTTATTATTGCTCCATCTGCCATTTTTCGCTATTGTTCTTGCTTGCTTACCTAGTCTGATGATTCAGCTGTGCTCATCCAGACGTCCTGCCCTTGTCTAATGCTTGAACATGGGCTGGCATATGCAAATATTGGGGGCGTACATATTAATGATCCCGACTGTTACGTAACAGTCTGTGTTATGTTGAGATTCGCCTGTTCTTCGGAGGTCTTTTAAACAAATGAGATTTATATAAGAAGGAGGAAACAATGGAGTTTGAGACTCACTGTATGTCATTTCCATGTACTGAACTCTTGTTATTCAACTATGCCGAGGTAAATTCAATTTTTCATTCTACGGCACCTTTAAAAATTTGCCTATGTAGTTTCAAAAACCAGATCCATTTACACTTCATTTGGAATGCGTCTCAAACCAATCAGTGATTTGATTTAAAGGATTAGTTCACTTTACTTTAGTTCAATTTACTCACCCCCATGTCATCCAAGATGTTTATGTCTTTCTTTCTTCAGTCAAAAAGAAATTAAGGTTTTTGAGGAAAACATTCCAGGATTTTTCTCCATATAGTGGACTTCACTGGGGTTCAACGGATTGAAGGTCCAAATGGCAGTTTCAGTGCAGCTTCAAAGAGCTCTACACGATCCCAGACGAAGAATAAGGGTCTTATAAAGCAAAATGATCTGTCATTTTCTAAAAAAAAAACGATAAATGCTCATCTTGCACTGCTTTGCGATGTGCCACGCATTACGTAATCACGTTGGAAAATAATAATTTTGCTAGATAAGACTCTTATTCCTCGACTGGGATCGTGTAGAGCTCTTTGAAGCTGCACTAAAACTGACATTTGGACCTTGATCCCCATTGAAGTCCACTATATGGAGAAAAATCCTGGAAAGTTTTCCTCAAAAACCTTAATTTCTTTCCGATCGAAGAAAGAAAGACATGAACATCTTGGATGACATGGAGATGAGTAAATGATCAGGAAATTTTAATTCTGAAGTGAACTAATCCCTTAAATCCATCTTGAAAGCATCTTGAAGGGCATTTACACCTGGTCTTTTCACGATCAGACAGCTGTCCAATCAGAGAAAATGCATGAAGTGACAGTGTAAACAGGCCTTAAAGCCATGTTCAGACTGTCAGACGAAATCCAGTTTTTGTGCATATCCGATTGCAATCCAATCATATTTAGCAAGTGTGTCAATGAATGTCAATGATTTGAGCAGCATTCATATGTGGTTTGAAATCCTATTGACATTTCTTTCAGTTTGACCGCTCTAATCCGATTTCACGTGGTTTATGTCACTTTCTCAGGCCATGTAAAACATAAACATGTCAGATGTTGTTAGACGAAACATGCTGAACATGCTAAATGTATGGATGTTATTTCCATCAAGAGGTGCAGCAGTTTTTGGACAAGATCTTGTATTAATGCAAGAGGTTAGCTCTCTGTAAAGTCTCCTCCAGCACAAACCAAAGACTTTCAATGAATTTAAGGTCATTTAATGTATTTTCAATTAATTTAAGGTACCAATTCATGTGTGAAAATGATTCTTCATGCTCCCTCACAACCATTCTTTCACAATTTGAGCCTGATGAATCTTGACATTGTCATCCTGGAATATGGCCATGATTGGTCTTCCTACATGGTTAAGAAATGAAAAGCTACACACTCCATAAATTAGGGTTAAAAGAGCTGTTCCCAAACATATAACATGCTAGAATCAATAATCACAGCAGTAATGATCCAGTCATGGACTCTTAAGTGTTTGCCTGTTTAAATACAAACAGCAGCTTTTTTTAGCAGGGCAGTGTGTCGTGGTCATAAATCAATAAATAGGTATAATAAAAAAAATAGTAGCTAGCTGTGTCCAAACTTTTTGCCTGGTAGTGTATATTTATGCTGTTACTGATGATTTTAATGATGTCAATAAAACTGAACGCACTTTGATTTACATACAGAAAGTGTTTCTGATTGTCTAAAAAGAGTGATAGAGAGGGTCTGATTCCTCACAACACCTGAGTCAGTGAAATCTCTCAGGTAGTTGGGACATTTTTAACGTGTGGTGTTCAAACTGTAATCAACGTGAGGATTTAATGTTGTTAAACAGGTTAGTGCTGCATTGTGGTGAGATCAGTAGATTGTGGAGGTGAACAGAAATGTGCATCATCCTTCCTTGTTACTGAGTTTGCTGAAGGCGTGATTAGTCACATGACCGAGGCACATGCCAGACCCCAGATTTACGGTTAATGATTTGGAATCAATGGAATATATACATTTTTCCATAAAGTAGAAGCGATTTCAGAGTCCTTAAATCATTATTGTGCCTTTTAGGTTAAAGTAGCTTTATTCTCCAGAATTAGTACTAATCAAATAACCACCCTAAGCAAACAACTGACGTGTAAGTGTGTTGAAAGGAGGCCAGAATGATTGCTCCAGTTTCACGTCCACACCCTATAACGGTTGTAACATGATTACTATTCATGTTCAGACACAATGGATCTTAGCGTTCAATGGATAATGGTGTTTTTAAATAATCAAGTTGCTAATAGCAACTAATGGACACAAAACACGCCTCCTACAATAGAAGTCGATTAGAGTTTAGTATATTGCGCTGCTGATGTTAGACACAGGAAGAGTTAGAGCCAGTGTCTCTGATAGCAACAGTCGTTGACTCAGTGTTGAATCAACATTGATGTTTGACTTGAGTTCAATTTTGAATTGCACATTGATTGCTTGAATCAGTGTTATTTTGATATCATTGACATATTATAGTTTTTATGAATATTTTAGTTTATATATATATATATCCCTTAAATGCATGACTGTTTCGCCAATCATTCTTACATATTCGGGTCTTTATCGACCCGGATCTATATCTAACACGGAAGGATCTCTACCTGTCGTGATAATATAAAACTCCTCTGATATTATAGTAACAATTACAGAAGAATAAAATAAATCATATTTTGTTACCTTTTGGAGCTTGAAAGGGTTCAGTTTGAGCAGATGTTTTATGTCATCATCACTGTCCTCATCAGAGCTCATTTCCCAGTAAATTCAGCAAATAATAGGCTAGTTTTATGTTTGAGGTCACGAATATGAGCCCATTCGCGATCTCAAATGTATTCTCAAAACGATATAATTTTCAACATCTTCAAAATCAATATTTTGATCGCTAACAGCTTCACCAGATCCATCCAGTAACAGTTACAGTCATATTTGATTGCGTTCAGTAAATCGCTGAGCCATTTCATGTTTTTCTTATTATTTAGTTTTCTGTCTGAATGAGTCGTCACTTCAGCATTGTGTATCAGACATTGCCACCTTGTGGAATAAAGGTGAATTGCACTTATTCCGTCATCTAAGATTCAATTATTGTTGTGCAGAAAAAATATATGTACACTCATACACACCTCGGGTCATTTGCGACCCTATACAATTTTTACAAAAAATGAAAAAAAATAGGCATTCTTTTATTATTTTATGATTTTTTTCTTGTTATATTCTTTATAATGAGCTGATTGAGGAATACCAAGAAGTTTATGTCTAACTTGAAAAAATAAACGAGGAGGAGGGTAGTGAATGACGTCCCGGGTCACTAAAGACCCGAAGTATGCATTTAAGGGATATATATATATATATATATATATATATATATATATATATATATATATATATATATATATATATATATATATATAGTTGTTTTATATTTAATTGGCTGGACTTTGAAGATGTTTTGTCAAATCTTTTTGGTATATTAAATCAATAACTGTTGCTATCTAGGAAGATAAATTATATCATCTAAATTAACTGGTTTTATTAAAGTCCCCCTGTAGTCAAATGACATTTTTAAATGTTTTTTCCTGTGAAAAAAATTCTTAATGTCTTAAAATAGCTTGAATGTAACTCTACACCCTTGCCTCATTTAATATACGCAGATCTATGAATATGCAAATTAGCTCCGCCTCCACTCGCTCTCGCACAAGCTCAGAGATCCACTCGGTCAACTTACTTACGTAAACGCTGCACAATGGTATCGCTCTTTACAACACCGGACACATGACGGTAATTAATATGATTATCCATTAGCTTGACTATGTTATCAAACAGCTAATAATGTGTTGCTAATGTTAAACAAACCATGTTCCCATTCACCATCTCAGAGTCGGTCAGTTGCCTTCTAACTATCAGTATCCTTACAAAAACTTTAAACAACTTAGAACATCGTAATATACATCATACACCCGCCATGTTGCTAAATCTACATGATTTTTCACATCAACAGAAAAATATACCAGGATAATCTGGCTTCTCTTGAGACTCCTCTGCTAGTTCGCTGTTAATGATATGCGAAAGCCCACCGGCACATTGATGTGATTGGTTACAAGTTAGTTTGTGATGTCAGAAACACCAGAGATTTCAAACCGTGGGTTTGAGACTCTTTTTTTCACTGCAGTTTTAAGGAGAAAATACTCTATACTATAGTAATAGTGTTGACATATGAATTTACACATGCTTAAAAACACCAGATAGACATATGAACAACATTTAAAAACTTGATTTTCACCACAGGGGGACTTTAAACCCAAACATATTATACATATTATATTGCTGAATCAACCTAAATACATTAATTTATACCAACAAAACTATTTGTTATGGGTTAAATCAGGTAGAAATAGCTATTTAAGGTAACAATTGCAGGTTACCACTTTTTATGCTGTAAAAATAGTTCAAAAAACAACATGAAATGGCATTCGTAATGCATTTAACGTCTACAATGTGACATTTCAATGTGTAAACTGAGTATTTAGCAGGAAATAATGTGAAGTGAGACTTGATTTTATATGTTGAGGTTTAATTGGATAGAAACATTTCAATATTTGTTCATAGTAATCTATATATAACTATAATATCAAGGCTTATTGATATTATTTATATTGATTATGTCAGCAGAAAATGTCATTTTAGTGGCGAGAATACTTAAAATAAGGTGCAATAACATTTATTAAATAGTCTATATTTTAGTTTAATATTTTTAACTGATAAAATTTTGTTAGTTTTGTCCTCTGATCTACCTGCTGTAGGTAAAAAGCATCTATGGAGACCCTAAAGGGGCCCATCCTGCAGTTAGGGGACTGTAAAAGGTCTATAACGTTATGACTCCACGACACGTGAAAATTGAGCATCTGTTTCTGTTGTGAGCCGCACGACAGCACAGGGAGAGATCAAAGAGAACTAATGAACTGAGGAAAAACAACACATGACCCAGGGAAACAATAACAGCCCTCTCTCCATACAGCGTTTGCGTGTCCCAGCCAAAGAGCTGTAATCAGATCCGCCGCGGGACGACAGGACACTTGACCTGACGTCCAGAAGTCGGCTTGAACCTGACCAACTCCCCGAATTAAAGGCTACAGAAATATTTAGGTCTTCCAAAAGCAGTGGGAAATGAATTTGGATTTTAATCCATAACATCTCCCACCTTAGCAAATAGGGAGAGAATGAAAAATACGAGTAAAAACAAAAGGCGTTCCAGGCCTTGGGCTCTGTGTGTACAGTAGTCATGAACTCTTTGGCTTGTATGGGTGTTGGTCTGATTTTACTGCCAGTAATACACACTCACACACACTCATCCGAGTTGTGCATTTTTGTTGCTTTTAGGTTTGAAATAAAGATGAAAAACATGTCAGGGCAAGACCTTGAATTCCTCTCTGAGCCGCTCGTTGGCAGGAACTGAGCCCGTTTTGTACATGCATGTGTCTTAAATAATCAGGAAGTGTAAGCATGTGTGGATGAACGGGAGAGGCATACAGGATGGCAGATGGTTGCTCCACACCTGTCCTGTAATCATAGATTTTACTCACAATGTTATACTTTAGCCACACTTAAGGAAGTAATTAATGCCATTGCATTAGATATCAAATATCAAACTAAGTGGTATTCGCAAAACAAACAATTTTAGAGATTTTTTTGAGAACCAGTTTCACTTTTCTGATCAACTTTTAAGTGCTTCATGGGTGATTTTAAGGCGTAATTCTAAATTACCTGTTGAATGCTTTTTTGGCATTTTAATTTTCATCTTCAAGTGTGTTTGGGTCATTGACGAATAAGGTTTTTAAAAGTATAAAAAATCATAATGGAGATACAATTAATTTTAAGGTTTTATTAAGTGTTAACAATGAGATTATGTGGTTTTTATAATCAATTAACACTGATTTTGTCATTTTTTACAAGATGGACAAAATTTGTCAGCAAAAAAGTCAAAATTTCGGTTTTACCGAATGACACTTTTGGTTAAACCGAGTGACGATATTTTCAAACGATGCTAACAGGCTGATATCTAGCTAGCTAGTAAAAGTACAATCAAACATTTTATATTTAGTACAAGTTTTTAAAATATTACAAAACTGTCCATGTTTTATAGCGGTTGTACCGAATGACCTGATGTTTCGGGACATGCGTATGATCAAGTGAAAACATGAATGTTTCAAATAGTTAAAAGAGAGTTAGTTACTTTGCTTCATGACCATGTGGTCCTTTGGAGGTGTCTGAATGATGTCACATCCTGTCACATGATATTGACCGCATTACTTGATCCAAAATGGTCCCTTTTTATTGGTTACTCCAAATGACATCAATGAAATTCATTTTTCCAGTCATTCTTTCTCACAACAAAGCAACGACTTCTACACAAAATTTTAATACCATTTTGCACTATGTTGATATATGATGTTATAAAATCATGGCAGAATAAAAAATATATACATTTATTACATTTTAAGATATTTTAATCACAAATGAAATGGCTGTATTGGCCTTTGGACGGTTAAACCGAATGACCTTTTGACTCTTCAACATCTTTAAAATACCTTTATATGTAGCAAAATATAATTAAAACCTTATGGATTAGATAAAAGGGATCTAGTTGTACTACCTCACATACTTTGGATGTCATATCTTTGTTTTTTTTTAATTATTATTAAGTAGGACTGTCAAACGATTAATCGCGATTAATCGCATACAAAATAAAAGTTTGAGTTTGACTAATATATGTGTTATTACTGTGTGTAATTATTATGTATATATAAATACAAACACATTCATGTATATATTTGAGAAATATTTACAAGTATATGTATTTATTTATATTTTTATATAATTTATATTATATATAAATAAAAATATTTTGTACATAAATAACATATTTCACTTAAACATATACATTAATTTGTGTGTACTTATATATACATAATAATTACACACAGTACACCCATATATATTAGGCAAACTCAAACTTTTATTTTGTATGCGATTAATCGCGATTAATCATTTGACAGCTCTATTATTAAAGCCTTTGGACAAAAAAAATGACCCATAATGTTATTGACCCGTTTATATTTCTTTCTTTCATGATCAGATCAGTAAAACTAATGAAGTGATCAAGTGTACTGGATGTATGAATTTCACTCAGGTGTCCTAGCAGAGTATCAACATGCCATGTTAGAAAGTGTCCAAATCTTAATTTAGAAAAGCATACATTTATATATTAACCTTATATACTTCTTTTTGTAGAAGTGGTTTGCTTAAAAAGCAATCTTGTGCAATCTTTCTGGCCCACCATTATGGTTTGTTTCTCCCCTTCTGGTGTCTGAGAATTTGCTCTGGGATAAATTGAGCTGTGACTGTTTTTCCAGTCCGAAATTCCTCTGCGTTTCCACGGCGGTGCTGTTAGACACATTAAATGCAGCTCTGAGGCTTCAGGTCAGTTATTCTTTGTGCTGTTAGCATTCATTTCACCTCAAAGACTGAGAGAAAACTCACTTCTGACTGCAATTAGCATCATGCTAGCCTAAGTAGTATATTATTTAGTTTGTTTGTGGTATCAGATTGAGGTTTTTCTAATTTAAGAAAAATAACAAGCATGTTGTATATCAAGAGTATGATATACGATTTATGTTTACTTGAAGTAACTTGCGTAGGAAATGTTAGCTTTACAAGCTAATTGGTTAGTCTGCTTACTGGAAGCTCTACAGAAATGTTTACTTTAACATTTTGCTTCATTTAAATAACTTGAAATGTGATTATATAATACTTAAGACACTATTTTACTATGTGGAACAATAACTATGGTTTTTGATTACACACTGGCTAAAATACCCCCAGAAAATCATTTAGTTGTCAAAGAGAGTTTGTTTCCCATCAGAGAGCCTCCTTATCTTCCCTCAGAGTAAACAGAAGCCATATATACTAGTGTTTATATAGGAAAAACAAATAAATAGACAGTCACTGACCACAAAAATGATGTTCAGACATTTTACGTAAGCTCAGCTTCCTCTTTTAATGGCTCTGTTGGCACACGTACAAAAGTTTTGCATGTTTGAAAATACAGAACAAGAGAAATTCACTTTATTCCTGTCATTCATGGCGTACGGTAATGTTTAGCATGTCTGCAGTCCATTAGAGAGGACAAAATAATTAAACCCACTTTTAAAGTTTTGCTTGCTGAACATCAAGTCTTCTTGCACAACTTTGATAATAAGAAATGTTTCTTGAGCAGCATATTAGAATGATTTCTGAAGGATCATGTGACACTGAAGACTGGAGTAATGATGCTGAAAATTCAGCTTTGATCACAGGAATAATTTACGATTCTACATTCAGACTTGCAACATGTTCTTAACATTTCCTATCCTGTTTTGATCGAAAAACGTGAGATGATATAATAAATCTGTCATACTGAGCGTGGCTTTGTTGAATTCAGTCCTCAGACTCGTGTGTGTGTTCGAGTGAACAGAGAGAAAGTGTGCTAGAGGTCAGTGCCGGGCTGTGCCTGGTACCGCTGGACGCTTCTTCTTGTCCCCCCCGTCGTGATCGTGAAAAATTCACCCTACTGTTTCATTGTCCTCTGGGATAAAGGAAAACATCTGGGAAAATAGGTTGTCTTTGAGTAGTAATATGTTAAATGTGACAAAAAGCACATCGTCTATTCAGTATGCTGGTATGCGGAGATTAGCCAATCATTACAGGGGTTATTTACATGTCATTTGCATACACAGTTGTTATGTTTCAAATGATATGCGTTCATAAGAGATGAAGACTCATTCATATCAGAAGTGTTTATGCTGTTTATGTGGGTGGCCATGTTGAGATCACATGACCAGCTGAGTATGACAAAATGAGCAGCTTTATCTTCATAACGCCTTCATAGTGTGATGATATTACTGTTTTTTAAGCGAAAAACCTCAGTATGGAAGCCAATTATTGCCACATCATACTAAAATTTGGTAAATTATAATTATGACATTTTATGATATTGAAATGAACATACTTAGTCATTATTATGAGTATGAAGAGTGAAAATTGGGAGATAAAAAGTCAAAATTAAGTTTTTGACTTGACTGTCATAATTCATTTAAACCTTTTTATGTCAGAATTTGTCATGATGTGTCATTATGGACAAGTCGAAAGGACATTTTGAGATAAAGATGAAATTATGACATACTAAGTCATAATTATGTGGTCAAAAATGACCAAGATAAATCAAAATTGAGATGAAAAGTCACAATTATGACAAAAAATAAAATAAAATGTCATTATTTCGACTTCTCAGGTCATCATGAGAAATCAAAATTGTGAGATTTTATGTCATAATTTTGACTTCATCTCATATTTATGACTATGGCCATTTTGATTATGGCTTAGTTTGTCATAATTTTGACTTTTTATCTCATATAAAAAGATAAAATGCTACAAAAAGTGTGGAAATGTACTCGGTGTGGTTAGAAATGATTTTCAAAAATAATATGCAAACTGCAACCTTGTTCACGGGGCACAACATTGTCTTATTTTAGCTGTTTGGTGAGGGAATGCAAACACGAGGTCTTTGCATACGGACATTTGACTGTACTCGTTTGTTCTGTGTAGTGTTTGCGCAGTGGGTTTGTAATCTGCCAGTCTGTGAGCTGAAAGGAAATAAAGTAATAAATTGCTGTGTATCAAATCCCAAACACAAAGAACACCGGGCCAGACTTCCTGTGTCAGATTACAGGTGTGTACAGCACTGCCAAACACTGACCTCTGATCAGCTGTACACGCTCGATATCTAATCCCTCATGCTGTTTCTGACAATCTCTGTCTTCTGTGCTGCAGATGGACACAGCATGTGATGATTTAGTGGATCTGTCTGTTCAGGTCTCCAGATTCAGTCGTATTTCTCAGAGTCCTGTGACTCAGCGGCTCCGTTCAGATCTCAGACTCTCATGAGCGTGTGAGTGGTTTGCTTTGTCACAACAGGACGTGGATGATTAGAACCGGTTGCACTGGAAACGTGAGACAAAAGGCACTTTTATCAACTGAGAAAGATCTGAGGTTCACTGAGCTGTGAACATTTAAAAAGAATTTCTTACTTTTTGCTAATACTGGAGTCTCGTTTGGTTTTTGCTATGCAGAGCAAGTGTTACAGATACAAGTGTGATGTTATGTTCGAATTCTGGGTACGATTATTCCGTTGCGGGTCAAATTAGACCCTAATTGGATTCAATACAATTCATAAAAAATAAAATCACACTATAAAAAACAAAAATAAAGTAAAAACAGTAAATCTTTAATGTAATTACTTCTCACACATTACAACAAAAATAAACATGAGGACAAATTATTTTTAAAACTGTATTTAACAACTATATTTTAACCATTTGTTTAAAGAAATATGAATATTATAAACAGTATTGTAGCAATTTTTTTTATTTAAAATTGGTTTTAATTTTTTTTTTTAATGTTTTTGTTTCATTTTTGTGTGCTTTCCTGAAGCTCAGACAGCAGAGCATAGTGCTAGTAATGCCAAAATCATGCGTTCAGAAATGTACATTCAACATAGTGTATTTGTTTGGATAAAAGTGTCTACATACCATCAGAGTGTAGTTGAGAAAATGACATTAAAAATTAGATATATTTTTTAAAATTTTGAGTCTGTACAGCTGTGGTTAACCATGAAACTGAGGGTCAAATTGATCCGCGAACATCAAAATCATCAGATATTTTGTACATGTGTTCCACAACACCTCAAGATGTCAAAACAGGCATGCTCATGACCCTAAATGAGAAATTGTCACAATATTTCCAAAAATGTCCTATAACCAATATTTCAATATTAACCAATATTAACCAATATTTCTGACAATATTTTAATTAATATTTGTTTTAAATTTTTCAGTGAATTTTCAGAAAATATTGTAAAATTGTTTATAATTTATATATTTATAATTTATATATATTTATCTGTAATATATATATATATATATATATATATATATATATATATATATATTTTTTTATATTTCAAAACTATTTAGTAAGTATAATTATCCCATATATATATATATATATATATATATATATATATTACATTTATTTATTTATTTATTATTTATTATTTATATTATTAATATAACAGTAAATTAATATAATTAATATTAAAATTTAAATTTAAACTACGACATAATCTCTTAATTTAATCACTTTAATACATGTTATTAAATATATGTAGTGTGTTTAAATTATTTAACTATTATGTTTTCATTTGCTTCTATTGTGAGAAAACTGAGATAATTATGAGATAAACCTTATCTCACTATATGAGTAATTTTACACTGCATAGTCTTCACTGTGTAAATTAAATGCATTTATTCTTATTTAAGTTAAAGTCACGCATTTTCTTTCTCAACTGTTTATGTTCACTTAAGACATAAATGACTGTGTTTACGAGGATACTTGCAAAGAAGGGCATTTGGACACATAAATGTGTGTATTTAACCGTTCAAAATCAATTGACCCTTCACCAGGAGTTTGATTGACAAGCGATCTAACCAATCATAACGCAGAATCTGCCATTTTGTCCGACAAAGCAGTCAGGAGTTAGAAGATTAACCTTGGTGAACTTGAACTTGAAAAATGGTGTGTAATGACGTCTTTCCGCATTTGAAACAACATTCCTTCTGATGTTCATTCATGTTTATTTGATGCTATAAATGAACTAGTAGGAAGAGATGATCGGTTCACGAGCCGCTTAAGCTGAGGTGGTACAATGGCTTGTTGGACAAAGCAACAGTAACTAAGGGGGGCGGGTCTTTGCGAAGGGTCAAAAATATTTGATAAATCAGTCTGATATTGGTTAGTAGACGCCTAGCGGTGTGCTAAAAACGTACATAATTAAAAGTTTTCTTCAGCGCAATTGCTAGTGGTTGACTATATGCATAAATTTCAAAATTTCTAAATCCCCTCTCTTTTGCTTCCTTTCAGGTGCTTTTGCAAAGGTAAAGGAGTCTCAACGTATGAGTGATGAGGGAAAGATGGACCAAGAAGAAGCAGATGGCATTCGTAAACGCTGCAGGACTGTGGGATTCGCCCTGCAGGCCGAGATGAACCACTTCCACCAGCGCAGGGAGGTGGATTTCAAAGAGATGATGCAGGCGTACCTCCGCCAACAGATCGCCTTCTACCAGCGCGTAGGTCAGCAATTAGAAAGAACCCTTCGCATGTACGAGAGCCTCTAGAGCCTGACCTTTGGCCTCTGGACCATAATGGAGATACAACTCTCCTGTGGACAGATATACGAACACTTTTTTTACTCCCAGAGTTGGAATTTTTGAATTCCAGACAGGATTATTTGCAAGAGAAACAGGACATTCTCGCTTCTGCACTTAAAAAAGTCACTTTGAACTCCAGAAACCAACAATACAGTTGCCTTTGATAAACCATACATGTATATTGTATCTTCATGTTTTGAATTTTATTTAAATGCCTGTTAGATCAGTCTTTTAGATTGCCTGCTAGATCAACTTTTTTCATATTTTTTTCATATTTGTCAGTTGTGCGAATGACGTTACCTGTGTGTTAGCAGGTGCAGATGCTAATCAGACTCCAAAAAAAAGTTGTTTACGCATTAGCTTGCTAAAACACAACTATCTCTTGAAACGTGAAATTGTGACACCGTGTCTTATCCAGGCGCAATGCAAAAAAAAAAAGTGTCAAATGCTGAACGTTAAATTTTCTGTTTATGTGTTTTGCTAAGTTGCTCCGCCCACACTGAAATCTCATTGGTCCAAAAGCCTGTTCCAGTTCACTGTATATAGAGTGCAACAGTCGGGTTTCGGAAGTAAAATCCTCATTCGTTTTCTCCATAGGGAAATTGATTTTTAACGATAACTTATAAACTGTTAAAGACAGACATAATGTGAGCTACAAGATTGTTAATCGATAGTATTTGCTACTGTTGAAGCCGTCAGCCCGCATTATTTTAAAATAATCGTGTTTAACAGTGGAATTCGTGGTAAAAAAAAAAAAAAAACTACATTACCCATGATGCTGTACAGAAAGTTCAACCAATCAGAAAGTCGCTACAAGCAAAATGTGCCAAATGAGCTATTTAGCTCCACCCACCCCAGTGAATATATATACATATTATATAATCAACATAATATATATATAGTCAACATTTTAAAAATGAGTGTTAGAAATTATGCTGTTCGCAATGCTTCATGGGATTGTAGTTCTTTCCCTCACTAAAGCCGTTATGTACTCATTCCTGTACCTTTATTGCTTCAAATCAAAGTTTTAATGTTGTGATTCACCTTGTCATGGCTTATAATACTTAAAGACTCCCTATAGGAAAAATGAATGGGAAAAACACCACTGAAAAAGTGGGCGGGCACTGTTGCACTCTATTAAAGACAAAATATGTTTTGATTGGCTGGGATTTGTTGCAAAATTACTTGACGCTTCAAACGTTCAACTGCTAAATTTGTTTGGACTAGATGAGCAAGAAATAAACCCACATAGCAGGTTCATGTGGCTTCTGCTCACTTCCAGGAAGTTTAATCAGATAACACGGTAATTCAGCTCCCCTTCAGGCAGCAGAAGATTCCTGAGTTTACGTGAAGGTAGGTTTTCTGACCTGATACAGCGAGAGTCATATGATATTCATCAGCGATTCAGATGAATCACAGCAGGCTTGACCGATGTACGGTCCTAATTTCTCCTGGTGTTATTAACACAAAACATGTTTTTGTGAATTCTTGGGCAAGAATCTCCACCCAGATTCTGTGTATCAGATGGAAACACTTCAGTATTAGCATTAGCATTTAGCTTAAATGTTTGTTCAGGGTGTTTCAAAGGCAAAATGGAGCTCATATCCTCCTCCTTTTTGTGTGCCCTCAGGAAAAACTTGAGAGGACTTTGAGCTTATGTTAATGGGTTTTGTTTTAATTTCCTCAAAAGTAGGCTAATCTTTATTTTTAGTTGCTAGGTTTAAGGGGTACAGAGGTTTATGTAAGTCTCAAGGCTGCAATCTGTGGTTAAGAGTTGTGATTTTTACAATGCTTTTGGTTTAACTGTAAAACTTGTCTCAAGTTTCAGCTTGTAAACTTGGATGTTTACTGTTTGCACACTTAGTAACTGAGGACCAAAATGTAAACCTTTGGTTTTACCAATATTTTACTATAAACATGTTAAAATCGGAGCAGGTTTGGGCACAAGCAATGTAGTAATAAATAATAGCCAACATGAAATCAAAATTGACCGTTTACTTTCTTAATACACATGAAAGCTGTTTTTTCAATGGATGAAATCAAATTTAACATTTAAAGCGCTCTAGCGGTTAATAAACAGAACTGAATGCGTCTTGCGGAAGAACATTGTAGCCGGAGCTACTTCTCTCTGTCTACTCCGCAGTGGTATGACCCGAACCAGCCTAAAATAGTCAGAATATAAACACTTATTATAGGTGTACCGTAGCGATTCAGGATCAGACAAAAACACGAGCTGTGTCTCATTTCGAAGGTTTCATACGTCATTGAGGCTGTATCGTTTCAGAAAAGTAAGTAGGACTCTCCGAGCGCGATCTTGGAATGCGTCCTTCTTTCACAGGAATTCGGAGGATGCATGAGGTGTATCCTTTGCTGCTGCAGATAGCCCACAATTCTTTGCGTCGCTGTTAACAACCGTCATTTATTTGAAAAAAATAAATGGCGGCGTCATCAAATGTACATACAAGTGAAGATGTGTTTAAATGTAAGTAGTTTCATGCTTGTTATCCTCCTCTTTTGTCTCTGTAACAGATATGTTGTAGCCTACATAAGCCAGCTCCTCAAGCATTAACCAAAATAAAACAAGTAAATACATTTTATTTTCAAATTACATACAAATGTATTCATAATTTTCATTCATTTGCTGAGAGCGCGTTGGCATAGCAACGATATACTTCCTGTTTCCTTTCCTGCCTGTGTGTCCTACGAAGGACGTCTTGTTTAATTCTGGCTAAGGACACTCCATATACCGCATCCTTCACAGGATTCGTCCTCTTGAGGATGCAGCCTTTGAAATTAAATGAAATGAGACACAGCTGGAATATGGATTTATGATGTGCTCATATATATTTTTTGTAAATTTCGAACACAAAAAAAGTTACGGACAGCAGCTTTAATGTCAAAATATTTTGTATTATGAAAGTAAAATGGGCAACGAACAGCATTTTATGTTGACTTTAATGTGATCACCGTGAAGAATATTTTTAAGAACTGACCGCTCCTGTGGTTTGCAGAAGTTGTTTTGGTGTCCAGATGTTTATGTGCCCACAGAAGGATATGGTCATCGCTTTCGAATCAGTTAAAGCAACACTGAAAAATCCCGAAGGGGATTTCTTTTCTGGTAAAGCAGGGGGAAAAAATGCACATAAACAAAAACCTCTGCTCTTATTTCTCTGGAAAACGTTGGAACGCAAACAGACCGTGTGTCAGGGTTGCGTGTGTCCGCTTGGCGACTTCACACACATTCCGGGATACAGCTGAGCTCAAACGCACAGCAGAGTTCCTCACGCGTTAGTCATACCAAAGCAAAGACGGTTTTCCATGACTCGGCTAATCCAAATTTTCCCTTTTCTTAATGGTCTTCTTGCGTTTCGTACTACAGTCAACAGCAGTGTCACATCAGAAGATGGATTACGCACATTCATAGAGACAAATCAAGCAAATAAGAACAACAACTGCAGAAATGGACACCATTCGTTTCTTGAGGGAACAGCAGACCTCACACGGATGATTTTGGACTCTTGTTAGGACGTGTGAACCCGCGTCCAGCACATCGCTCTGTGTTTACTCACTGTAAGGAGGACAGTAGAATTTATATTATGTGTAGATTTTACACTTTTACACAATTCTGGTGTTCTACAGGGGATCTGAATAAAGAGATCTCAAAATGGATTCAGTGTCTTGTTTGGTTTAAACTTGCAGGGAATGTTTTTTTTTTTTTCTTCTGGAAAGCAAAGATTTATGAGTTATTGCATTCTGTTGCAAACCACCAATAAAATGGTTTTGAGATTTGAGTTAAATGGTAGAAGTAGCAGCGCCAGCAACATCCAATGACAAAAATAACTGTTTTTTGTTTTCAGTTAACTCATTAGGGGACATGTGGACACATAGAATATCTACTCACATTTACTTACTGTCGTGTAAAATGCATACTTATTATTAATATGAGTAAAACCACAGACATTACAAAAGTAGGCCTATCTATAGCGGTTAATGAGAGAATATATTTTTTATGTTCAGATTTGCTCAAATAGCAAAAGAAAAAGTCAACAACAGTTTTCTAAACTTAAAAAAACGAGTAAATATCTAATCTAATCTATCTATCTATCATGTGTCTATCCTGTCTCTATCTACCTATTGTGTGTCTATCTATCTATCATCTGTCTGTCTATCTATCTATCTATTGTGTGTCTATCCAGTCTCTATCTACCTATTGTGTGTCTATCTATCTATCTATCTATCTATCTATCATCTATCTATCGTGTGTCTATCTACCTATCGTGTGTCTATCTATCTATCTATCTATCTATCTATCTATCTATCTATCTATCTATCTATCATCTGTCTGTCTGTCTGTCTGTCTGTCTATCTATCTATTGTCTATCCTGTGTGTCTATCTATCTATCTATCTATCTATCTATCCAACCGTCTGTCCATCCATCCATACACCCATCCATCCATCCATCATCCATCCATACACCCATCCATCCATCTGTCCATCCGTCTGTCCATCCATCCATCCATCCATCCATCCATCCATCCATCCATCCATCCATCCATCCATCCATCATCCAAAGTGTTTCATGTGACATTTAGCTTCACTATAAAATGCAGTTTTCAGATTAGTTTTCTTGCTTATTAAAGTGGAACTCAGTAAGGTTTGCCCCTACAGGTTCCTTCAGTGAATCACACTGTCATAAATACTCCAAGCGCAGCTCTGGACTACAACGACTACAACGCTCACCAGCGCAGTAGTTTTGCAAATACAGTACAAGAAAGAGGAGGTGGGTAATTTGCAAATACAGTACAAGAAATCTCGATGGAGGTGGGTAATTTTCAAAATTGTCTTATAAAGTCATAATATATACATTGTTTTTGAATTACCGTAAAGCATTTTGTCACTCTCGCGTGAACGTGAGGCGAGATTGTGTGGGGTCAGCGCAGCTCAACTTGCATGTGCTGTTTTCTGGCATAGACGTGCCAGAGGGGGTTTGTGCTCGCCTCAAACACACCAGTCAATTAACCATTGTAAGGACTTAGAAAACTATTTATGAAGGTAAAAAAAGTTACTTAGTTCTGCTTTAACAAAAAAAAAAAAAAAAATCAAATACATACCCATCAATGTTTTGATAATTATTTTTACTTCTGAAATGTTGGACTTGTTGGTTTGGTTTACACAAAAAGGATTATCTAAATCTGTTCATCATTATTCTCTTAAATGATAAAGTAAAATACACACATCTCTGGACATATTTTTTTTTTTTTAAATCTTAGACCGAACAAGATTCCTCTGGAGGTCACAGCCTTATGAGGAATTTTAGACAGATCTGAAACTGCCAGCCATCTTGTGTGCAGATGAGCAGCTGATAAAACGAGAAAAAGCTTGGGAAATGCCTAGAAAATATGATAAGAATGAGATAATTGCACTCCAGATTCCGGAGATACCAATATTTTTTGATTAAATTATAGCAATAATACAATGATAATGAGCTTAAGTTAGTTCAGAGCATTATTTTCTGAATAAAAGTTCACAGTCATAAAGCACTTCAGTCGAGTGTCTGCAGTGGGTCTCCAGCTCAGCTGTGACCCCTTAAGTGGGCAGATCCATAAATAATGTCTTCAAAGTCTCTTGATGTTTCATCCACAGCTCTCTCTCTCTCTTTTTTAGTGAAAAGAATTTCACTAAATATAGGCCAAAGGTCTTTTGGTTCCTTAAGGTGGAATTATAGAGGAAAATTCACTCACGTTTGAATGAGAAATCATGCTGCAGGAACACTGAGCAGCTGTCATTGTCATGTAATCATAATCCAAACACTGTATGAGGAACAGATCTGGATGTACGTGTGTCTGGCAATGAAAGAAAGGCCAGATGGTAATGTTATCTTAACATGATGTCATTAATCTGTCCTTGGTCATGTTCTGAAGAGTTTCTTCTGTAAAATAGCCTAATATGACATACTCCAAGCGGTAGTTTGGGGTCAGTATGTTTTTTATTATTATTATTAATAAATAAATAATACTTTTATTCAGCAAAGTTGCTTTAATTCGATCAAAAGCGACAGCATAGACATTACTTGATTGGTTACAAGGTAGTTTGTGACGTCACAGACACCAGCGATTTCAAACCATGACTTTTTTTCACTGCAGTTTTAAATAGAAAATACTTAGCAATGGTGTTGACTTACAGCATATTTAAAAACACCAGATAGACATATAAACAACATTAAAAACTTGATTTTCACCACAGGAGGAGTTTAAATAAACTTATGATATGGAACAGTGTGCTGTGCCAACATAATTTGCTTTATTTTACTTTTCCGTGTGTGTGTGTGTGTGTGCTTTATCAACATGCTCACTTAGTCATTCTGTAGAAACCTTGAGATTACAACAAGATGAAGATGTTCTGACAAACATAACCCATATATTTTATAATTAATGGTGACTTTATGCTGTTTAATAAAGAGGGAGTGGACGGGTTACCAAAGCAGATGTAGATACTGGAGGAAGGCCAGATCAGAGAGAGAGAGAGAGGGAGAGAAAGGGAGGGAGAGAGAGAGAGAGATGAGTATGAGGAAATGCTTGGACCACAACCCCTAATTGTGCGAAGCTTCCCCTGACTCCGCCCCTTGTCTTCAAGCCAAGCAGCGTTCCCAGAAGACAACAGTCACTTCCTCAGAACACTGAGCCTACATTCCTCTCATGCTTTCAGATCTCCTTAAACAACAGCCCCAAAACGTCCCATTTTCTTAGTCTCTTTCTCTGATTTCCATGTCTCATTTCAGGGCACAAGCATCTGTTATTTAAATTCAGTCAAATTCAGGACAATACTGGTGGACATCAAGAGCTTTTAATGGTTCTAAACCAGGATGTCTCCTACAACATACCAAAATCAAACATGCCTCTCGAAAGACCTGCCATAGAGACAAAGAGAGACACTGGTGCGCACACACATCTCACACTATTCTTAATGCCTCAGCAGTGAGGTCATGGTACAATAAGATTTTAAAGCAGTGAAATTATTGAGCAGTGGGATTATAATGAGCAGTGAGATCATACGGCAGTAAAATGCTGATACACGTAGAAAAGTGAGGCCATCTCACAGCAGGGATTCATGAGGAGTTCTACTGCAGGAAGGCTATAGAACAGCAATTCTAGAACAGTGATGTTACAGAACAGTACAGTGATGTCACAAAGCAAAGTGGATAAGTAGAGCAGTAAAGAAAGCAGACTGGTTTTAGTGAAGCAAGAGTATAACAGAACGATTATAGAGCAATAATGTTACAAAAATAGAGCGGTTCTAAGGTCACAGAACAGAGAATTGTAGAGCGGTGATGTTACATAATAGAGTGGTGACGTTACAAAACAGAGTAGCTGAGTAGAGCAGAAAAAAGAAAAGCAGAGTGGTTATAGAGAAATAAGATAGAACAGAGTGACTATATGTAACAGACGTAGGCTAGTAAGAGCTGTGTGTGTAAACCTCACTCCCCTGAACGCAAGAAGCGCTCTAGCGACTGACGCTAGAGACTGTGGTCTTTAGCCTCCTTGTTAGAGGGCCCAACTCCCATGCCAGTGGACACGGGTTCGAGTCCCGATTAAAGCGGCCGGTTCGAACAGGAGGGGTTACATTGGTGCCGTGACCCGGATGGGAATGAGGTTTAGGGAGGTGAGTGTAACAGACGTAGGTTAGTAATGCTTCATCCACATGGGGCGTCAGCTTGTGTTGACGCGACCGTTATAGTGATAACAGCGGTGTTGCATGAACACAATTGGCTAGCGACTGGGTGTTTGCATAAGGCGATCTGAATGGCTAACAACTGTGTTAGCGCTTGAAAAGTTGAGAAATCTTCAACTTCTGCCGCGAGCAACGTGAGTGAAGCGACACGATGGAACCCACAATTCAGTTCGACATTGCATGATGTCACCCATTCAAAGTAAATGAGAAGCGTTAACGCCGACGCCCCGTGTGAATGCAGCATAAGAGCGGTGCATGTAAACCTCACTCCCCTGAACTCAAGAGGCATTCTAGCGACTGACGCCTTTGGCCTCCTTGTTAGAGCGCCCGGCTCCCATGTTGGCGGACCCGGGTTTGGGTCCCGCTTAGAGTGGGTGGTTCGAACAGGAGTGGTTGCATTTGTGCCGTGACTCGGATGGAAGTGAGGTTTAGGGGATGAGTGTAATAGACATAGGCTAGTAAGAGCTGTGCATGTAAACCTCACTCCCCTGAACTCAAGAGGTGCTCTAGCGACTGACGTTAGTGACTGTTAGAGCGTCCGACTCCCATGCTGGCGGACCTGTGTTTGAGGCCCGATTAGAGTGGGCGGTTTGAACAGGAGAGCTTACATATTGAGCAGTGATGTTGCAAAAGTAGAGAGGTTCTATAGTGCAGCTCACAGAACAGAGCAACTGATATGTTACAAATCAGAGCAGCGGAGTAGAGCAGTAAAGAAAAGCAGAGCGATTATAGAGAAGTAAAATTATATAACCCGAATTCCAGAAATGTTGGGATGTTTTTTTTAAATTTGAATAAAATAAAAACTAAACTTTCAAATCACATAAGCCAATATTTTATTCACAATAGAACATAGATAACATAACAAATGTTTAAACCGTATGCACTCATCAGAGATGCTGGCTTTTCAACTGAACACTGATAACACGCTGGAAGGTCCTCTTTAGCCCGGAGGACACGGTGTACGTGATTTCCAACAAGAATGTCGAATTTGGACTCGTCTGACCATAGAACACTTTTCCACTCTGAAACAGTCCATTTTAAATGAGCCTTGGCCCACAGGACACGATGGCACTTCTGGACCATGTTCACATATGGCTTCCTTTTAGCATGATAGAGCTTTAGTTGGCATCTGCAGATGGCACGGCGGATTGTGTTTACCGACAGTGGTTTCTGGAAGTATTCCAGGGCCCATTTAGTAATGTCATTGACACAATCATGCCGATGAGTGATGCAGTGTTGTCTGAGAGCCCGAAGACACGGGCATCCAATATAGGTCTTCGGCCTTGTCCCTTACGCAAAGAGATTTCTCCAGTTTCTCTGAATCTTTTGTTGATGTTATGCACTGTAGATGATGAAGTCTTTGCAATTTGACATTAAGGAACATTGTTTTTAAAGTATTCCACAATCTTTTTATGCACTCTTTCACAGCTCTGCCCATCTTTACTTCTGAGAGACTCTGCCTCTCTAGCTAATCATGTTACAGACCTGATATCAATTAACTTAATTAGTTCTCCCAGCTAAATCTTTTCAAAATTTCTTGCTTTATCAGCCATTTGTTGCCCCCGTGCCAACTTTTTTGAGACCTGTAGCAGGCATCAAATTTGAAATGAGCTAATTTAGTGGATAAAAGTGTAAAATTTCTCCGTTTAAACATTTGTTATGTTATCTATGTACTGTTCAAGAGCAATGACATTTTTGAATAATGTATTACAGATCACATTTTATTCAGGTTATAAAATAGTGAGGTCATGGATGAATCATGGAACAGTTCAATAGTTCAGGCTCTAGAACACAGAAAGCAGAGCGGCCACTCTCTTTAAACCCTGCTCCAGTCTGAGTCAATAACATCACTGCCAATGAGCCTCTGTCCTGTTATTTGCCGATAAAATCCTGGGCGTATTATAGGGAAAACAGAGGGAGATACAGTAAATAGCCTGATCCTGCTGCGACAGGATGTGTGCCAACTCACCATCATCAGTATTTTCTGAATTCTTCCTCTCTTTCGGTGGTTCACAAGGTTCTGGGACAGAAAAACATCTAACCTGCAAATAAACTTTACATTACAGAAAGATAAAACATTATCTGACATGCAATGTTTAATCTGACATGCAACTGTTTCACTGTAGAGGGATTTTGAGGTCTCTGAAGATAAAAAAGTTCTTCATGTTCTTCATTATATGTTGAGACCGTTTAAGTGCCTTTCCAGAGCTCATTCCTCAAACTATCGGTCTACCCAGACTGCATATCATCTCTGTTATCCCTGCGCATCAGGCTCTCCATGAAAGCAGCACTATGGAAACCAAAGTCCCTGCAGTACAGAGACAATGACGACAAGTCTCGGATCACATACCCAGACATGTAGACTCTAACTAGGGCAATACACTTAATATTTCCTGCTGGCTGCTTTCTTCTTTCTGCTTGAACTTTAACTACCTAATCCCTTTAAACCTATTAATGTATCAGACCACCATAAACACATTTGACCATTATAATAGTATTTCGTCCAATAAAAAGCAAGATTGCAAGATGATTTCACAGATTCTGTGGTGACCTCAGATGGAAACAAGGGTGTTGTAATAGCAGACTGGAAGCAGGAAAAGCTAATTTAGAGGTTGGAAATGTTAACACATATGCAGGATGTAAAAAAAAAAAACAGAACTGTGAGGCACATTTCACCCAGACGGAATGAACAGAAGGAGAAGGGGCCCTTGCATATGAACCACACGTGTTTTGGGTCAAGGAAATATATAAACTGCAAATTTGCTTAGTTAATTAGTGGGGCTTGCTAAGGCAAGTATCCCTATTACTGTTGCTCATATGTACAGTAACAGATTTGATCAAATCCCTAACATTCAGGGTATGTTTACATGACAATGACGTACTAAAAACGAAAACGTTTTTTCCTTTGCATTTTTCGTGTGCAGATGACAAAATTGTCAAAACGATCCCCATTCACACTGATCCAAGAAAACAACTAAAAACGCTGTATTATGCTGCCAGGCCAGTAGATGGCGATGTCACTTAAAGAAACACTACGCTGCTATAGACTGAACATGTAATGTTCATTTGTTTTCACAAATTTGCGTTTTTGTGGTTTACATGAAGATGATAACGGTTTTATTTTCAAAAACTTGTTTGAACCCCGTTTTCAAAAGTTTGCGTTTTCAGCCTCCAAAACGCTGTTGTCGTGTAAATGTTTTTTTTTTTTGTGAGGTTTGGTTTGGAGTGGCTGAAATGCATCTTTACGCACAACTGCCAGCCTGCATGGAGAGCTTCTTGAGACTCCAGAGACACCAGCAGCTTCAAATACCTGTTTGCTGCTCAACACTGGCTTTTTTTTATAGCTGCCCTTTTAATACAATTAATTTTTCGACAGGAACTTTCCTCAATAAACCTTTATCTGACCGAGTTCTGCTGTGCTCTGGATCACTCACAAATCTTATGATAATTCGATAATCTCCATTCAGTTTTCACACAATATTAGTTGTTTTCATGCCTTTTGCACAACATTGGACCATTTCATGCTTTTCATCTTCAGAAAGATCTTTCTTCCTCCCCATATTGCATGAGAACTGTGACTTGCTGAATAATGTGGAACAACCTCCAAGTAGGGTTTCCATAGATCTGGCAAATTATTTTGTCTGAGATTGATACCAGTTATCTAAAAAGACATGGCTAAATAAACAAACAAACACTTTCTTAGAAAAACTAAAATCTGAATGTTTATTGTACTGAAATCTTACTGATATGTCACTCGCATAATAATTTAGAATGCGGTGTACAAACACACACACACACACACACACACACACACACACACACACACACACACAATAGCATTGACACACACACATACACACCAGCAGACACATGTACACACACACCAGCATTGACTCTCTCTCTAACACACACACACACACACACACACACACCAGCACACACACGTACACACACACACTAGCAATGACACACACACAATAGCATTGACACACACATACACACCAGCAGACGCACATACACACACACCAGAATTGAGACACACACACACACACACACACACACACACACACACACACACACACACACACACACCAGAATTGAGACAAACCCAAACAAACACACACACACACACACACACTAGCATTGACTCTCTCTCTTTCACACACACACACACACACACACACACACACACACACACACACACACACACAAATCAGCATTGACACAGACACACGTACACACCCCAGAATTGAGAGAGACAAACACACACACACCAGAATTGACACACACACACACACACACACACACACACACACACACACACCCCAGAATTGAGACACACACACACACACACACAACATCACTGACACATCTGACCACTGACAGGAGAGAAAGAATGAACCGGTGACCCTGCTATTTTTTTCTTGACCCTTAACATCTGCCTTTCTTTCTTTAAGACTGAAAGACTCAGCAAACCATGAAACCCTTCTGCATTTCCATGCAAATGTTTCCAGTTTCTGCATTTGAAATGTGCAAGGCAGCAGATATATAGCATATTTCTGTCATCCTGGAAAAAAACACGGCCCTTTTTCATCTAAGAATGCTCTTCTAGGTAGATTGCATGACAGTTTTTGCACCTGCTAGTAAAGAGCCAAACCCGTTAATTACAAGGGGGGGTGTCTGCATACTTTTGACTTCACAGTATATATTTAATTTATATTCATTCTCTCTCCCAAATATGACATCATTATGCACTGATCTACACATATATAATTTATATTGATCATCAGTGATTGCAACAAACTTTAATCATTCCATAATGGAAAAGAAATCATACAAGTAGAATTCAAAACCATTCACCTGCATTACACTGCATGTCAGTTCACTGTTGAGACTGTTTACTCCTTTTTTCTGGGTTCAACATTTTTTAAGGTGGGTGTGTCAACTGCATGTGGAGCGCGACCTGATTGGCTGGTTGAGCTGAGCTGTTTTGATTTTGATCCATATGGTGAGATACTTCAAAACAAAAGTCTCTCAAGGCAAGTAAATAACTAGTTATCTGCTAAACACAATGAAAGCATCTGTAAATGGTGGCAATGTAATATGCTGAACACAGAAATGTCAGCAACAGAAACAAGCCTATGGAGCGTTTGACAGTGAGTCTTATTCCAAAGAAAGAGCCAAGAAAGTGTGAAGAGAGAGCGAAAAGGCCGCTGGTAGGAAAGAATGAGCGCAGATGAGAGTGCATGAAATACTGATGGACACCCTTGCGCCATCTGCTGGTCATAATCAAGCATTGCATGCTGCAACTGACAGACTTACATGCGATGGACATCACGATTGCTCGCTCATGTGAAGGCATCTTGAGTAAAACGGCTCTATATTTAACTAAGCACATACAGAAGACCTGAAACGGAAGCGAGGCGATCTGTTTTACAGAACACGGAAGTTTGTGGCGCATAACCTCCATTGTAGTACGTTGAAACATACTAAAATAATAATAATAGTAGTAGTAGTAATACTACTACTACTAATAATAATAGCATTACATTCAATGTAAAATTGTAATAGTTCACCCAAAAATGAAAATCCTGTCATTAATTATTCACCTTCATGTCGTTCCACACCCATAAGACCTCGTTCATCTTCGGAACACAAATTAAGATATTTTTGATTAAATCCGAGAGATATATGAAGTCTTCCGTTAAAGAATATAGATGTAGAAAGTTCACTCTTATTAGTTATGAATAGGAGAAACTGCAATGCGCAATATGGCGGAATACGTCCCGCCTTCTTAGTAAAAGAGCCAATCGCTAATTGACCCATTGCTGGGAGTTTGATTGACAGGCGATCTAACCAATCATAACGCCGAATCCGCCATTTTGTCCGACAAAGCAGTCCGGAGTTAGAAGATTAACCTCAGTGGACTTGAACTTGAAAAATGGTGTGTATTTCCGTATTTCCGCATTTGAAACAACATTCCTTCTGATGTTCATTCATGTTTATTTGATGCTATAAATTAACTGGTAGGAGATGATCGGTTCACGCACCGCTTGAGCTGAGGCGATCTGTCACGACACATTAAAGAGCCACAAAATGTTTTTTATTGTTCTAATTTCTTAAAAAATTACACAATTTGAAAGCAAATCCTGCTCTGTCTTGTCTGTTGTCAGTGTCCTCTTTGGTCTGCAATGTATTTTTCACTCTGTGTGGCGTGACAGCGCCATGGCTTGTCGGACAAAGCAACAGTAACCAAGGGGGGCGGGTCTTTGCGAAGGGTCAATTGATAAGGTCATTGCGTCACTGCAGCTGCCATTAGAAGCTCCGGTTCCCATAGGAACCTGAGACTTGCGCTTTGGACGGCACATGCGCATTGCCTGAAAAATAAGCTTTTTTAACACTATTTGAGCACAAGAAACAATATTTATGGGACAGTTAATGTCCGATTTTGTTGCTGATTTGAAATATATAATTTAATTGTGAGTTCGCCTACCAGTTTTTGAGATTTCAGGATTCCCCCATTCAAATAGATAGGACTTGAGCTGCGTCCGAAATCGCGTACTGTTGAGTAGGTACTACATTTGAATTTAAATTTACTTCATGACTGTTAAAAAAGTACATTCTATATTGTACGAATGTGTGTAGCATGAATGAATTCGGACGTACTATATCAGCCATGTTGTTACTATCATATGACCTACGAGTGTCGGTTACATCCCTTCAACCCTTCACAAATCCTCTCCCATGGCCTCACGACATAGTAAAGTGTCCATCATATGCGCACTTCAGAATCTCGCCGGAAGTAGAAAGTCATCCAGGGACTTTTCGCCTACTGTTTTTCGAATACTATAAATTCGGACATACTATTCTGTTCGCATACTGTTTTTCGCATATTATATAGTAGAGAAGTATTCGATTTCGAGTGCAGCTTTGGTCTTGGATGCCCGAAATAGCTGCCCGGAGGTGTTCCAAATATGGCCGCCGAGTGAACAGACTTTCCTTTAAAGGGACTTTGCTTCTGTGTCTACGTCCGAATGCTGGCTCAAGATTGGGTGAAGCTGATCACGTGAGCAGCAGGACGCATGCGACCAGCCAATAATGAGTCGGCGTTCTGACGTAAAAGTGCTGGACGTAAACATAACGTATGAGAATGACACAGAAGAGAAGATATTGTTGAATAAAGCTATTTTTGTTTTGTTTTTGCGCACAAAATGTATTCTCGTCACTTCATAACATTAAGGTTGAACCACTGGAGACATGTCGACTGTTTTAACAATGTCTTTAGTGCCTTTCTGGACCTTGAAAGTGGGGATTATATTGCTGTCTATGGATGAGTCATAGCCTATACCTCTTTAGGTTTCATCAAAAATATCTTAATTTGTGTTTGAACGAAGGTCTTACAGGTGTGGAACTACATGAATTTTCATTTTTGGGTGAACTAATCCTTTAAATATATAAAATATAATAAAAGTGCATTTATTTTATATTAAAATGTTTAACAAATATGTGGATGCATAATTCCCAAAAACAAAAGCAAATCCAAACAAAGACCTTTTTTTTCCACTTTTTATTTTATGTTGTTGGGACCATAACATATTACTTTTTTTCTATAGGGACATAATGAAGTTCACAAACTTTTAAAAGAGCAAAAACTAAACTAAATATAGATGCTAAAAATAAATTATAACACTGGAAATGAAAACTCTCACCCACAAATGTAATCTTTAAAGAGCTGGAGGAAAGTGCATTTTGATTCTCATGACAGGTTTTTGTGATTTGACATTATATATTTACAAGCAAACAGAATAATCCAAAAACACATAAATTGGGGTTGTACATGGTTTTGGGTTTAAGGTTGACATATCCCCATAAATACCCAGAGAACAAACACCATTGATGACCTGAGTTTTCATGTGATCTCAATTCTGCTCTGCAGAAACACAGATATAAATGTCCTGAGAGGTCACAGATGGGATATCATAACCCCAGGATATGCAGTTAATACTAGCTTAATAAACAAAAGGGAAAATCAGATCAACAGTGATATAAATTCCATATGCAGTACCTTGGGAAACGATCGTTTCTCTCTATAATTACACTCAGGAATGACGAGGAGGAATTGGTCTATGATTATAAGGAACATCGCTATTGTCAGATAAGAAAAAATAGCCAAACAACCAATTAAAACATCTAATTATACAGTTCAGCCAGTGAAAATCCCAATAATTAACTGCAATCCAAAGAGAACCAGTGATAATGGGCAGTCTTTTATAGAAAATTAAAACTGTTTACTCATCTTCAGGTCGATCCAAACACGTATGAGCAAAATGGGTGTTTTTTACACCCAAAAAGTAAGTATATTAATTCAATTTAAGTGACACAAAGTTTTGAAGAACTGTAAGGTTGTGTAAATTTATGACAAAATTAAAATTTTTTGGTGAATTATTCCTTTAGCCGCACTTCAATTTCTTTATTTCCTCATATGCAATCACTGTATATATATATATATATATATATATATATATATATATATATATATATATATATATTTCTACACCTTAGACATAATTTTGTAAAATGTGTATGTGCAGACATACTTTCACCCAAGCATGCAACAACTTACACATTTTCCTTTAATGAAACCTAAAACAAAAGCTGTGTGAACTGAACTCAGAAACAGCTCTGGAAAATAGTCGCCGCAGCCTGAGGAATAATGACCTCATATCTTCCCTGCAGCCAATCAGAACACAGCGTGAATTCAGCCACTGCTGACTCGCTTCCTGTCCGTGGCTGCAGTTCTGGAGGAGAAAACTTTTACAGTTCTTCAGTGCCTGTAATCAGTGCAGTGGATGAAAGCATTTACGGACAAAACAAATACAACAAACCGAGTAGAAAAGATAGATTTATAGAAAAATAACTAAAAGCATTTGTTTTACTTTCGCATGACTGATATGAGGATTAGTAAATGTGAATTCTCTTGATCCATCAAATTTTGCAGCACTGGGTTATGTCAAAAGTGAGAAGATAACATAACATGGCTTATTTAAGCAGGCATGATATGATTTCAAAGTGGCACTAGTACCATAATCTGACAGAACTAAAGATTTAATTTGTCCACCTGCCATACTAGCCTTTTATTGACCACACTATTACTGCACTGTAATACTCCGCCTGACCTGTAGAGGACAGCACAAAGCTGTGACATCTGTGATTTCGCTGCTCTGAAGTACAAAGAATAAGTAGCTTAGACAGCTGAACACTTTCAAATGAGTTGTACAAACATGTCTACCTTCTGACTGTTGTTGTTTCCATCTTTATCATCTGCAGTTTTCCCTACATTTTACACCTTCTTTGGCTGGTTCTTTACAACAAGCCACAGCACATCTCTGAGTGTTGAAACATAGTGCACCCACCAATATTTCCCTCAAAATTGCGCTGATGTTGAAATTTACATCATGCCAAAGCATACTTTGAGCTTAATTAAGAATATTATGATTATTATGCTGTCAGTTACCACAGAAAAAAAAGTTCTTAATAAGCACTTGCAATGGGAGTCTATAGGGAAATGTATTCCAAAGGGTTTAAAATATGAAATTTGCTGCTTGATTTTTTTGTTAAGCTACTTATTTTTAGAGTTATTTCACCCAAAAATGAGAACAAATCTCTTGCGGAAGCTCAAACGTGCTGCGTAACACAAGAATTAATCTCATTGGTTCTACCAGAAGCTCAAATGTGATGCGTAGAGGCGGTAGACATTTGTGCATCCAGGAACAGGATTGGGAAAAACTGGTCTGAATCATGCCTTTTGAGGTGGGACTACGTTTCTAAAAGATGAATTTACCTAGTTTACAGGCTTTACACGGTCATAACTGGTTTAAATTTTGGATAACTTTTCACAGACAAGATTAGTAAGTAATTTTTACATAGCAGTCTCATGTAATGTAGAATGCTGAAATCTTGTTTCTGTGTGCCCCATAGACTTCCACTATAAGTGCATGACTTTTTGTTATTTTCTCAGGTAATCAGCATCATGTAACAAATGCTGTTGACAGAGCTTAACTTGTATTGAACTCAGAATATTCCTTGAAGCAAGTGATCACAAAGGTGCCAAATTGTCAGAGCAATTTTAAATTGCACAATGTGTCACAAAAGAAAACAGGCTACTGGGAAAAACGCACATATATTGATCAGTGTTTAAAAGCAACACAAACACAAAACATAAACGTAAATAACACTGAAAAATAAGATCTTAACCAATTTACTGCCTAAACATACATACAATGGATTGTTCAAACATATGCTATGTTCTTGTCCAAAAGTACCTTAAAAGTTTGTTAATTCAGCCTCAGCTGAAAAATGACTATTAGACCATCAGCACACACACAGATCTGGTTGTGCCCTCTTAACACCTGATATTAAGATGCGTTTTGGTCGATCGGATCACAAGTGGATGAGGGAGACACATACCTGTTTACACCTGGTGTTTTAATCCATCTCTTTTCTCCACTGTCAACCACTTCGGTCCTGAGTTCTTTGAGGGGAGGGTCTATGGGTGCTTAAATGTATGGGTTTTTTCAGCTCTTTTGACCTGATGGTCAAAATAAGCTTGCGCAATTTACACATGAATGCACACAGAGATGATGGAAAAACATACAGAGAGCATCAGCTTTCGTTTCTGCTCTGAAAGCCGCAAGACTACATCGAACACTACGAGTGTGTTTAAGAAATCAAGAATGGTGAGAGAACATTGTGCTTGGTACATTTTTCATCTTTACACCAAACTTGGGTCTTCAGCCGACAAAGTTTAAAATCTGTCTGGCTAGCACACTTTTCATAAGTAAGAAGTCAGTAGGCGGAGAGCAGGCAGTCTTTAGTGGGTGTTCGAATGCATGAGCGTTTACACTACAAAAGCAATCCGTAGAATGCGTTTCCGACTACCTCTGGAAGTGGTCAAAAGCAGACAAACTCAAAACGTTTTACACCCCATTTACACTTGTATTTAGTGTCGTCCACTTGTGAACTGATCGACCAAAATGCATGTTAATACCAGGTGTAAACAGGGCCTTAGAAACCCTAAACTCAGACATGTGCTGAACTTTAATTCTTAAGCATCAATAATGGCAAGAAAACTGTATAACACTGACTGGAATGATTCAAGGCCTTGAAAACACAAGTGTCCGGTCGCCTCCCCATCTCAAACCCAGTACTGATTCTTTTTCAGTGCTGGGTTTGTTGTCCGACAGTGCTGTATTAACTCAGGATCTGCCCCTTTGGAGTCCACGTTTGACATGGGGATGTTGTTTGCAGGATCGGTTTTCCTAAAAGTCTCCTGATTCACTTCTCCATTCTTGGGCTTCGCTGCCACTGTTTGGACATTGTGCTTCCCAGTTTTGTTGCGTCGGACTAAGTAGTATGCCAGTAGTGCAGCCACGAGCATGAGTAGGAGGATGGCAAGGATGGGAATAAGGATAGCCCACAGCGTGTTCCGTCTAGACACCACAGGAGTGGCTCCAGTGCTGCCAGGAGCCACGTCGCCATCTCCTCTCCACCTGGGCTCGGGTTGACCTGCGTCACTCTTGTCGGAAACGGACACCGGTGGAACTTTGAGCAGTGTGGCGCCATAAACTCTAGAAGGGTCGTAAGGAACAACGTGGAAGGGCAAGACGCACTCTGCAGGAGGAACGCCGTGCGCCTTTAGGAGGAAGCGTGCTTCATCTTGACTTTGACTTCCAACGTTTTGACCCCCAGTTGTGTTTAAGATCTCCAAAGCTACCCGTCCTTCATCCAGGTCTCGTTGGGTGAAGGAGCTCACTGGTTGGCCATCATCTGGCCCACCCCTCTTGATGAACCGAGCTCCTTGAGGTTGTTGGATCATGCTGAAGGTTGGAGATGTTCTGGTCTTGTTGGCCAGAGGTGTTGCATCCAACAACTTTCTGTCTACAAGTACAGTAGCACCTCTGGGGAGCACGGGATTCTGGGCCAGATTTGCCAGTGGTTTCACTGTAATGTTGAGGACTGAGGACACGTTCGCTGCCCTGCTTCGGGCCACAAAGGCCACGCTATCTCTCGGTGAGGTGGACTTCACGAAACGGACGCTTACTCTTCCCTGTTTAATCTGCTTCTGCGTGAAAGCCGAGGTCGGCTGTCTGTCCACCATTACAGCTGCGTACTTTGGGACGTTGGTGATCTTATAGAGTACCTCCTCCTCAACGGGACCCCCAGTGGAGGTGTTCAGCATGTCCTCGGTGATTAGTGTCTCATCGTCTCCCTGCTTTACGTGGATCTCTGGAGCTTTGTTCAGTATTAGAGACCTGGCCAGGATTCCAATATGCAGTGTGTACGGGTCCGTTTGGTGTTTCCCGTCAGATACTATAAATTCCATGAAGCCATCAGACAGACTTCCATCACTGACGAAAGCAACCCGCCCAGTGTTGATGTCTTCCTGGCTGAACTGGTTGATCCGGTCTCCATTGTCAGTGTAGATGAGATATCCATTAGCTGGACTCTTGGAGATGGTGAATCGGACCTCGTCTGGTGTGCTGTCCTGGTCGACCGTGTTGAGGTAGTTTTTGGAGATGATGGTCGTGGAACCCTGTAGTGCTTCTAAAAGCAGGTCCAAGCTTGCGAGTTCTGGTGGGTTTGAGTCTCGCCGTCTGATGGAGATCAGGAAGATCTCCTCCAGAACCACGGCACCGGGCTGAACTTGCGGGGTTCGGCCACTGGGGTTCAGATGGACACGGAAAGAGAAGCTATCAGAAGATGCTCCGGAGTCATCGTGATAGTACTCCAGATCACCACGTGCCACATCGTCCTGCAGGAAATGGGGAGCGTCACGGGGCAGGTCAGACCCTCCAAGAGTGAGTCGTCCATGAACGGGGAACCGACGAACTTCGTAGACGATGTCCTGCCCCTTCCTCTTCTGCTCAGGCAAACTGGCAAGCAGG
This sequence comes from Megalobrama amblycephala, assembly GCF_018812025.1. Classification (NCBI taxonomy): domain Eukaryota; kingdom Metazoa; phylum Chordata; class Actinopteri; order Cypriniformes; family Xenocyprididae; genus Megalobrama; species Megalobrama amblycephala. The sequence continues at coordinate 29,244,293 of NC_063058.1, forward strand.
TTAGAGGCATCCAGAACAGATTTGTCGATCACTTTAGACTGCCCCTGCACCACGGACACACCTGCAATACATTAACAAAATACCAAAGGCAAAGAATTAAAATTTCCTGATAATTTATTCACCCCCATGTCATCCAAGATGTTTATGTATTTCTTTCTTCAGTAGAAAATAAATTAAGCTTTTTGAGGAAAACATTCCAGGATTTTTCTCCATATAGTGAACTTCAACGTGGAATAACGGGTTGAAGGTCCAAATTGCAGTTTCAGTGGAGCTTCAAAGAGCTCTACACAATCCCAGCCAAGGAATAAGGGTCTTATCTAGTGAAACGATAGGTAATTTTCTTTTAAAAAATACAAATTTATATACTTTTTAACCACATTCACTTTGTAAACACTGAGTCAGTACTTCCGCCTATGTCACGCCTATGTCAGTACTTCCGCCTTTCCAACTTGACACTTTTTTTTAAAATAAAATTTACAATTGTTTTGCTAGATAAGACCCTTATTCCTCATCTGGGATCATGTAAACTGTAATTTGGACCTTTAACCCGTCCCCGTTGAAGTCCACTTCAATGTTTTCCTCAAAAAACTTAATTTCTTTTTAAGTTTTTCTTCGACTGAACAAAGAAAGACATGAACATCTTGGATGACATGGGGGTGAGTAAATTATCAGGAAATGTTTAATTCTGGAGTAAACTAATCCTTTAAATTAGATTTAAGTGTCAGAGCTGTGGTCTAGAGTTTCTAGTAACTTTTTCAAGACCTTGTTTAGCTTGCTGAGGCGTCTTAGAGACACTTTTCAGCCTTTCAAAGTCAGATTTGAGGAACCTTGCCTTACCAGCTCCAACCATATTGACTCATGCAGAACATGCAAGTTTAAATGCAGCCTGAAATGTGTCCTAATCCTGTTTACACCACATTTGCCAATCATTCTCAGTATTCTTTTCACTTTTGTATCAAATGATAAACGGCACCTGCATCAAACCCCTACTCCCAAAAATTAAATTTAATTGGCAGCTACCTTTGTTCTTCCAGAGTTGAGAAGAGACGTTTCGATTGGCTGCATAGTATGAGACAGTGACTGGCAGGCTGTGATGCAGCTCTGTTGCTGGAGGCGATGTGAGGGACAGCTCAACAGAATCTTTCAGGACCCAGAAGGGCTCAGGCGGCATCTGATGCTCATAATACACAGCACCTGCATCCAACTGAACACAGACAGCCACTAATTAAAGCAATAAATGAATAGAGTTTTAGTTCTGAAACTGAAATAGTTGCACACTTCATAAGTTTAGATTGAACAAGCAAAAGCCTGACCATAATGAGAGCATAATGCTGCCCTCTACTGTCTGCTAATAAGATCTACACATACAATGATGCCCTCTTGTGGCCAATGATGGCATTACAATGGATTATTGACAGCATATTGAGGGATTTACTACAATGCCAAAACAAAACTTTTTTTTGGCAATATTATCTAAATCAAAAATTTTAGCTGTATGTGTTACCGTTTTCCTCTGCAAGTATATGTTCACATTATTTACCTCAGTCTGTGTGAATTTGGTGATCTCTTCAAACTGTCCAAGTTGGTTAGGTTTGATTATTCGTCCCAAGCGAGAAGGTTTCACCAGCGAGTATGTGATTTCATCACCGTCTTCACTTGTTATAGCCCGCAAAATATCTCCACTGATCACCTGCCTGGTGCCTGACAAACATCATCAAACAAATCATATCACTTCAATGATTCCTTCTAGAAAACACAGATTTTATACAGCTATAATTGACATAATTGATCTATTAGGTTGTTCCAGATAAGATTACGGACTCTTGAGGAAAATTAAAAATCTGCCTTTTTGAAAATTTGTTTTACACAAAATTTTCTCTCAGGGCCAATAAAGATCTTTCCATTGGCCCAGAGAGAGACAGGTATTTAGATTTAAGCTTGGGATGTGTGGAGCCCACCTGGGAAGACCATGAGTTCTCCCTCCGTTTCCATGGTGATGGTGAGCTGTCTTGCCTTGACAGTGAAGCGGTAGAGAGGTGAAGTGTGTTCTCCATCAGTCACGGTGAAGCTGAACCCACCCGATTCTGAGCCTGAGATCAGACACAAGCAATCATATTCATCACTACATCATGTTACACTCTTACAATAGGCCTAAAGGTTCTTTAATGGCTCCTTGCAGCACATCAGATTTATCAAAGTAACCTTTCCTTATCATGAACCATTTTGGGGGGCGGGTCATTGACGGATAAGGTTTTTAAAAGTGTAAAAAACATAATGGAGATATAATTAATTTTGAAGTTTTATTAAGTGTTAACAATGAGATTATGTTCTTTTTACAATCAATTAACACTGCTTTTGCTTTTTTTTACAATATGGACAAAATTTGTCACCAAAAAGTCATTCGGTTAAACCAAAATTTGACACTTTTGGATATACTAAATGACAATATTTTAAAACAATGCTAACAAGCTGATATCTAGCTAGGACAATTAAGTTTTTAAAAATATTAAAACATTTTTCATGTTTTATAGCGGTTGCACCGAATGACCTGATGTTTCGGGACATGCGTATGATCAAGAGAAAACATGAATTTTTCAAATAGTTAAAATTGAGTTAGTTACTTTGCTTCATGACCATGTGGTCCTTTGGAGGTGTCTGAATGATGTCACATCCTGTCACATGATTCTGACCACATGACTTGATCCAAAATGGTCCCTTTTTATTGGCTACTCCAAATGACATCAATGAAATTCATTTTTCCGGACATTATTTCTCATAACAAAGCAACGACTTCTACACATAATTTTAATACCATTTTGCACTATGTTGATATATGATGTTATAAATCATGCCAGAATAAAAAATATATACATTTATTACATTTTAAGATATTTTAATCACTAATGAAATGGCTGTATTGGCCTTTGGACGGTTAAACCGAATGACCTTTTGACACTTCAACATCTTTAAAATACCTTTATATGTAGCAAAATATAATTAAAACCTTATGGATTAGATAAAAGGGATCTAGTTGTACTACTTTACATACTTTGGATGTCATATCTTTGTTTTTTTTGTTATTATTAAGGCCTTTGGACAAAAAAAAAAAAAAAAGACCTGTCACGTCATTGACCCGGGTATAAAGTTCTTTGTGTTGCTATATGGTTCCTTGGAGATTGTAAAAGGTCTTAATGTTATGTCTTCAATGTATTGGTTTCTGGGGTCTTTAAATAAAAAGTTATTTGGTTGCGAATACTTTTTAGCATGCTGCTAATTTCTGTGATTTCTAATGTGTTCAAAGTTTTTTTTTACATATTGCTATGCGGTTGTTAAGGTGTTCTGAAATGTTTTATCATGCTTTACTAGGCTATATGATTGCCAAGTTGTTCTGAGTTGTTTTTAGCGTGTTATTATATGTGTGCCAAGGTGTTTGGTGTGGGTTTTAGCATTTTGCTATGTTTAGCATGTTGTTGTGCAATTGCTAAGGTGTTTTTGATATGTTGCTAGAGTGTTCCAAATAGTTTTTTCATCATTTTGAGTGGGTTTTATCTATGCAGTTTTTTAAGGTGCTCTGGCTGGTTTTTAACCTGTTGCTATGATGGTTGGGCCTTGAAAGTGGTGGTTAACACAATGCTATGTGGTTGCTATGTGCTCTACATGATTGCTTACATGTTCAGGCCCCAATCTCTTTTCTGGTCCATCCTCAGATAGCCTACTGGTATCTCTGTAGTAGCTAATATTTTATTCTGTTTTCAAAGGTTCAGAGAAATCCATGTCAACCCACCCTGAAGAATGAATAAAACCTCTCCATTATTAATCTGAGCCTGGGTGAAACTGTCCACACTGACATGTGGAAACACTTTAAAGGCAACAATCCCATTGCTGGGCATCTCGATTGAATACACCAACTCCTCTGGAGGGGTGTCCAGATCATCGCTGCTCAGCATATTGGCTGTGATTTCAGACTCCTCGCCAACTAGGAGCTGAAAGGAGAGAGCACACACACAGACAAAGAGAGATAAACAAACCAATAAACATGATGGAACAACTAAACTGTTGTTTTCAGAGGTGTCTAACTGTCTGGAGTTGTTGGGATGTGAAAGAGGCAGTTATGTCTCCTCTGATGCTGCTCTAATGGATGTGTAATGGACAAGTTGCTGAAAGACATTCTTAAACGATCAAATTCAGCTGGGAGAGTGCAGGGCTGCCACACATCACCACACATTTATCTGTTCCTGCCTCCATCTACCGCTCTCCTGAGAGACCGAGCGTAGAAGAGGAAGGAAAAACTGGAATTGAGTACATGGCGTAGTGCCCTGGAACAGAAAGGTCCACAAGTTCATTATCATTTAGTAATCTAGTTTCAACATAATGTGACCTTCAAGATTTAAGTGCATCTCCTTTCTTCCTGCGAGTGCTATATAATGGAGGATAATGCAGTCATTACCAGGGTAAATATTAGTCATGCCAGATAACTGTCTGCACTGCCCCCTGGTGACCATTCAAAGACCTTTACACCATTTTCTGTGAAGCATGTGCATTGGCTTCCACTAGATGGTAGCACTAGACCAGAGTACAGTGCAACTAAAGTTTGTAAGACAAATATCTCCCAAATTGGGCTGGAAATTGCTGTTTCTTCATACTCAATATTTAATAGATGTAACATGGACCAGAAGCTGCATGGCAAATCAAATACCAGCATGCTGTGCTGAGACCTGCTTTGATGGGAAACAGCAATCTTTCTCTCTGATTGGACTGGTGTGTCTGATATATTACTGTGTGTGCGTTTGTGTGGATTCATAGATACCATAGTATACCGAAGTAGTTGATACCATGTGTACTGAATTTAGTTTTTTCCACATTACAGTGATGAAAATTAGATTTTTTTTTTTTTTTGCATTACACTGAGAATTAATTTAATTTGTATCAAAATAAAACTAAAATTGTAAAAATCATAATATAAATCATTTTAATTTTTAAAATGCAAATGAGACTCGCATTATGTGCTTAAATGGTTTGAAAAAAAGTGCAATAAAAATATATATTTCCTGCTTATAAAATACATTTAAATATAATTTTAATATAATGTAAGTATTTATATATTTTATACTTTTAAATCTATTTTTTTCCTTTTGATTTTGGGGTGAAATATGATCCTATAATTTGTGAGATCACCCAATTGTGTTTACAATTTTGGAAAGAGAAGGTCTGAATTTGGATCTTCTCTGTTATTATCATCAGTAACCATTGAAAATTGAGGTGTCCTGGATTAAAGCACGTCTGATTCAGAGACAGACCAAGAGAAAGTGCGCGCGAGTGAAACAACTATCTGCATGTGGAAAAACACATATCATTATTTCACATTTTGCGGGAGTCAAGCGGCATCTCTTATTGGTCTGTTTTCCCTCCAGCCCAGAAGCTGAATTCTTGCCACCATCATGGTTTTCCAAAAATATGAGTTTCCAGGGTGACCAGAAACCACAGAAAGCATCGAGCAAGCAATGAATGACACTCTGTGTTCCAGCGGAGGGAGTCGCTCTGAATTTTCCGACTACGTCTCTGTTCTAGAAGCGTCATTAAAGTTTAAAACGGGGAAAATGGACTGACGGGGAGCTTGGTGTACCTCCAGTCCAGTGTTGCGTTGGATGCGAGGCGGTTCGTCGTTCACAGGGACGACGGTGATGCCGACTATCAGAGATGCACTCCGGCGGGTGATTTCAAAAGCAGACGCCGTGAGAGTGAAACTGTCCTCTGTGGTCTCACTGCTGTCGTGTTGGTAGTACACCTGTCCCTGTTGTACCTGAGGACACACACGACATACACAACAGATATCAGAAATCCAAACACACACACCCCTAATCCTTTTTCTGACCACTGGGGCATTTCAGGTTTTTACACTGGCTTTATTTTGCCATTTTCCAAGTGAAAGGACAATGATAACAGCTTTTTAAAATTCTGTAGATATAGTTTCCCTCCAAAAAGATAAAACAAACAAGGGATAGTTCAGCCAAAATTGAAAATTCTCATTTACTCACCCTCATGCCATCCCTAATGTATATGATTTCTTTCTTCAGATAAACACACATTTTTAGGAAAATAATCCATCTCTGTGAGCCCATATAATGCAAGTGAATGGGTGCCGCTTGTTTGATGGTTGAAAAACCCCACACAGCAATCGTGACTGAAATCCATATGACCCCAGTGGATGAATCAATGTCTTTTGAAGTCAAACAATAGGTGTGTGTCAGAAAAATACTAATATTTATACGGTGGTCCTCTGTGCTTCCGTGTTACTTCTCAAACAAACTTATGTTTTTGTCAAGCTGAACTTGTGAACGTGCCTAGGGCAGCTGGCCGGAAGCGATGGTTTATAGTTAGAAGAGTTTATATTTATACTTATATAAAGTGTTAGCAGATATTAAACATACAGTCCACTAATACTCTAAGGAGAGTTAGTTGACATGTAGTTGCAAAGTTACTTGTAGTCAGTATAATGTCTGTTGGGGAGCATCAATATAAAATGTTAGCAGATATTAAGCAGACAGTCTACTAATATTCTAATGAGAGTTAGTTGACATGTAGTTACAAAGTTACTTGTAGTGAGAATGTCTGTTACAGGGGTCCTTCAAAATAAAGTGTTGGAAGATTTTAAGTAGACAGTCTACTAACACTCTAATGAGAGTCAATTGACATGTAGTTGCAAAGTTACTTGTATTGAGAATGTTGGGAAGCATCAAAATAAAGTGCTGACAGATATTAAACAGACAGTCTACTAATATTCTAATGAGAGTTAGTTGACATGTAGTTGCAAAGTTACTTGTAGTGAGAATGTCTGTTAAAGTGTTGGCAGATTTTAAGTAGACAGTCTACTAACACTAATGAGAATTAGTTGACGTAGTTGCAAAGTTACTTGTAGTGAGAATGTCTGTTGGGGAACCATCAAAATAAAGTGTTAGCAGATATTAAACTGACAGTTTACTAATACTCAGAGGAGTGTTAGTTGACATGTAGTTGCAAAGTTATTTGTAGTCAGTGGAATGTCTGTTGAGGGACCACTTATATAAAGTGTTAGCAGATATTAAACAGTTTACTAATACTCTAAGGAAAGTTAGTTGACATGTAGTTGCAAAGTTACTTGTAGTCGGTAGAATGTCTATTGGGGAACCATCAAAATAAAGTGCAAACAGATATTAAACAGACAGTCTACTAATATTCTAATGAGTAAGTTGACATGTAGTTGCAAAGATACTTGTAGTGAGAATGTCTGTTGAAGGGGACCATCAAAATAAAGTGCTGGCAGATATTAAGCAAACAGTCTACTAATACTCTAATGAGAGTTAGTTGACATGTAATTGCAAAGTTACTTGTAGTCAGTAGAAAGTCTGTTGGGGAGCATCAAAATAAAGTGCTGATAGATATTAATTAGACAGTCTACTAATATTCTACTGAGTTGACATGTAGTTGCACTTGTAGTGAGAATGTCTGTTGGGGGACCACTTATATAAAGTGTTAACAGATATTAAACAGACAGTCTACTAATATTCTAATGAGTAAGTTGACATGTAGTTGCAAAGTTACTTGTAGTGAGAATGTCTGTTACAGGGGTCCTTCAAAATAAAGTGTTGGCAGATTTTAAGTAGACAGTCTACTAATACTCTAATGAGAGTCAATTGACATGTAGTTGCAAAGATACTTGTAGTGAGAATGTCTGTTGAAGGGGACCATCAAAATAAAGTGTTGGCAGATATTAAGCAAACAGTCTACTAATACTCTAATGAGAGTTAGTTGACATGCAGTTGCAAAGTTACTTGTAGTCGGTAGAATGTCTGTTGAGGAGCATCAAAATAAAGTGTTAGCAGATATTAAACAGACAGTTTTCTAATACTCTAATGAGAGTTAGTTGACATGTAGTTGCAAAGTTACTTGTAGTCAGTACAATGTCTGTTGGGGAACCATCAAAATAAAGTTCTGATAGATATTAAACAGACAGTCTACTAATATTCTACTGAGTTAGTTGACATGTAGTTGCAAAGTTACTTGTAGTGAGAATGTCTGTTACAGGGGTCCTTCAAAATAAAGTGGTGGCAGATTTTAAGTAGACAGTCTACTAATACTCTAATGAGAGTCAATTGACATGTAGTTGCAAAGATACTTGTAGTGAGAATGTCTGTTGAAGGGGACCATCAAAATAAAGTTCTGATAGAGATTAAACAGACAGTCTACTAATATTCTACTGAGTTAGTTGACATGTAGTTGCAAAGTTACTTGTAGTCAGTACAATGTCTGTTGGGGAACCATCAAAATAAAGTTCTGATAGAGATTAAACAGACAGTCTACTAATATTCTACTGAGTTAGTTGACATGTAGTTGCAAAGATACTTGTAGTGAGAATGTCTGTTGAAGGGGACCATCAAAATAAAGTGTTGGCAGATATTAAGCAAACAGTCTACTAATACTCTAATGAGAGTTAGTTGACATGCAGTTGCAAAGTTACTTGTAGTCGGTAGAATGTCTGTTGAGGAGCATCAAAATAAAGTGTTAGCAGATATTAAACAGACAGTTTTCTAATACTCTAATGAGAGTTAGTTGACATGTAGTTGCAAAGTTACTTGTAGTCAGTACAATGTCTGTTGGGGAACCATCAAAATAAAGTTCTGATAGATATTAAACAGACAGTCTACTAATATTCTACTGAGTTAGTTGACATGTAGTTGTAAAGTTACTTGTAGTGAGAATGTCTGTTACAGGGGTCCTTCAAAATAAAGTGGTGGCAGATTTTAAGTAGACAGTCTACTAATACTCTAATGAGAGTCAATTGACATGTAGTTGCAAAGATACTTGTAGTGAGAATGTCTGTTGAAGGGGACCATCAAAATAAAGTTCTGATAGAGATTAAACAGACAGTCTACTAATATTCTACTGAGTTAGTTGACATGTAGTTGCAAAGTTACTTGTAGTCAGTACAATGTCTGTTGGGGAACCATCAAAATAAAGTTCTGATAGAGATTAAACAGACAGTCTACTAATATTCTACTGAGTTAGTTGACATGTAGTTGCAAAGTTACTTGTAGTGAGAATGTCTGTTACAGGGGTCCTTCAAAATAAAGTGGTGGCAGATTTTAAGTAGACAGTCTACTAATACTCTAATGAGAGTCAATTGACATGTAGTTGCAAAGATACTTGTAGTGAGAATGTCTGTTGAAGGGGACCATCAAAATAAAGTGTTGGCAGATATTAAGCAAACAGTCTACTAATACTCTAATGAGAGTTAGTTGACATGCAGTTGCAAAGTTACTTGTAGTCGGTAGAATGTCTGTTGAGGAGCATCAAAATAAAGTGTTAGCAGATATTAAACAGACAGTTTTCTAATACTCTAATGAGAGTTAGTTGACATGTAGTTGCAAAGTTACTTGTAGTCAGTACAATGTCTGTTGGGGAACCATCAAAATAAAGTTCTGATAGAGATTAAACAGACAGTCTACTAATATTCTACTGAGTTAGTTGACATGTAGTTGCAAAGTTACTTGTAGTGAGAATGTCTGTTACAGGGGTCCTTCAAAATAAAGTGGTGGCAGATTTTAAGTAGACAGTCTACTAATACTATAATGAGAGTCAATTGACATGTAGTTGCAAAGATACTTGTAGTGAGAATGTCTGTTGAAGGGGACCATCAAAGTAAAGTGTTAGCAGATATTAAACATACAGTCCACTAATACTCCAATGAGAGTTAGTTGACATGTAGTTGCAAAGTTATTTGTAGTCAGTCAAATGTCTAAAGTGGACTATCAAAATCATTTTTTTCTTTTTTTCTTACACGCACCTATCATTTCCTTCAGAGGACACTGATTCATCCAATGGGGTTGTATGGTTTCCTGTCACGATCTGTGTGTGTGGTTTTTCAAGCGTCAACTGAGCAACACTTATTGACTTGTGTCATATGGACTCACAGAGGATTATTTTCCTAAAAATCATTGTTTATGTTTATCTGAAAAATGGCATGAGGATGAGTAAATGACGAGAGAATTTTCATTTTTGGGTGAACTATCCCTTCAAGTAAACAAAAATCTACCATGGTAACCGTAGTTCCTGTTTTCAATAATGTTTGATGTTGCAAATTAAAAATCTGTGTTTGTTTTCCTATATTTTCTTGCCATTTTTATTTATAGTATAGAAATGATGCATTCAAATCACATAAACCTTGAATAAAAGTCACAAGTTGGACTCCAACATACATTCGAGCATGTGCTCCAAACACACATCCGCAACTCCAACTTTTTTATTTATAAAATTAACATGGTTGTGAATAATAAAGCTGTTCTTCCATGCAGACAGCAAACAAGCCGTTTCTCAGTTGGTTTCATCACATAATTAAATGTACATCCGTCACACTAAAACTGGATTTAAACTGGACTATGTGGGTGGTCAGATGCACTTTTTAAACAAAACGCAGATTTAGTCAAACAAACATAAAGCAAAACTCCAGGCAGTCCCACAGCTGTGAGTGTGTCTTGTGAAATTGAAGTATGTTAGTGTGTCCGGCGCAGGAGGTCAGACGTCTGCCGTTTGTCATATGCTGTACAGATTTTAACCCACTCCAGATGATCAGAATCTAAAGACATATAAACTGTACAAACACCTTAACAATTACACTTCCATGACCATGAGCACTCACATTTTCTTCAGAAAACTTACAAATATAGCTGCATTTGGTGTTTTTATCATATTTTCATCAGTATGAGCACCACAGCTCAAAGTGTCAGAGCTAGGGTTCGCCATAGCTAATGCTAACAGAATTTTTAGCCAAGAAAAGCTGTGCTTCACCTCTTTCTGCCATCGTTAAGTCTGCAAAGTCTCATGTTTGTCAGGAAATCCATAACTTTATACAGAAGATGTCATTTGTAATAAAGGTTAAATATTTTGATGTTTTGATCTTTTCTTCAAAATGTCTTATTTTATGTTCCTCAGAAGAAAGAAAGACCTACAGGTTTGGAACGACGTGAGGGTGAGTAAATTATGACAGAATTCTCATTATTAGGTGGACTATCGCTTTAATATTATTCATTTTAATTTCAGTTTGATTAGATATTTCAACTGGAAAACAAGGACTTCGTAAGAAGCCATTATTGCATTGTACTGCACAATGTGTCACAGCATGTATGCTAACCGTTAACTCACAAGCTCTGAAAAAACAGAAGCTTTTGTAGAGAAAACCTGAGCTTCATTTAGTTTCTGTCGCTGTTTGGTCAGTAAATCATTGTGTTTGCCAGGAAATCAATACTGTTAGCGACTGCTTACAGAAGATGTCAATTTTCTAACACTGGTGAAATGTTTCAGGTAACACATTAGTGGCTGAGAATCTTTGTTTATTTTTTGCTTGGCCTTTTTGCCATTTTATTAATAATATAGTAGAGAAAGGACAGGAAATGAGAGGGAAAAGTGGGAACAAAAGAAACGGCAAACGTCACGACTCGCCTGTATGAATACCACAGCCCATTGTTTCAAGTGTGTGTGCGCGCTAATGCTAATCATATCTTTTATTGTTGACATCGAACTCTACTTACGGTTGAGAAGCAAATTCATCCGTCACTTGGTGGAATTAAGTCAAAAAGGTCACAGATGTCAACATGGACAGGTTTGTGACATAACATCCTCTAAATAATCCTTGATAATGCTAATATTAATGAGATTAAAGGATTAGTTCACTTTCAAATCAAATTTTCCTGATAATTTACTCACCCCCATGTCATCCAAGATGTTCATGTCTTTCTTTCTTCAGTTGAAAAGAAATCAAGGTTTTTGATGAAAACATTCCAGGATTATTCTCCTTATATTGGACTTCAATGGCCTCCAGATGGTTGAAAGTCAAAATTACAGTTTCATTGCAGCTTCAAAGGACTTTAAATGATCCCAGACGAGGAATAAGAGTCTTATCACGCGAAACGATCAGCCATTTTCGGAAAAAAAATGTAAATGTATATGCTTTATATAAACAAATGATCGCCTTCCAAGTGCTTCAACCGTTTGGTGCCCATTGAAGTCCACTATAAAGAGAAAAATCCTGGAATGTTTTCATCAAAAACGAAATTTCTTTTCGACTGAAGAAAGAAAGACATGAACATCTTGGATGACATGGGGGTGAGTAAATTATCTAAATATTATTATTTATTTAAAAGTGAACTAATACTTTAATGTTAATATTAATAATATTAAAGCGATATTCCACCAAAAAATGAAAATTCTGTCATCATTTACACACCCTCATGTCGTTTCAAACCTGACTTTCTTTTTTCTGTGGAACTTAAATTGATGGTTACCAAACAGTTTTGGTGAACAAAAAATACAATGGAAGTCAATGGGAACTGAAATGGCAACATTCTTCAAAACATCTTCTTTTATGTTCCACAGAAGAAAGAAAGTCATACAGGTTTGGAACGACAGTCTTGCCACTCGTTATCCAATGTAAACTCAAAGTCCTCAAGGCCAATGAATGAAGCAAAGAAAAGCTGTTTCGCTTCATTCTGCTGTTTAGTCTGTAAATCACTGTATTTCTTAAGAAACTGATAGCAGAAGAGAAATGTATTCCAGATTGTTTCGCCGTGAGATGCTAATATTCTTCCTCTCTCTTTCTTTTTGAAGCCCTGAGCTGTTTTTGAGATGTTTTCATCTCAGCGCGTCATGAATGTTTGCTACTACGCTGCACCGTAAGCTATCATTACAATCTGTCCCCTGGTGTGGCAGCGGTGACCGCCGGTACACAAACCAACCGCTGACTCCACAACACAGAATAAAGAAACTCCACATTCAGCCGATAATGAGCATGACGCAGACGTCTTTAATTTAGGAACAATTCCGCTTTGGTTCCATTCCTGCGCAGTAGTTTCGCTCCATATGGAATGCATTAGTTTTGTTTCAGAAAGAATTGCATAACTGAAGAAAGGAAACATAGAGCGCAGGACTGCGAGAGCCAGAGCGGTTAAACATTGTGTATTAAGATGTAGAGTGGAGCGGCTGCACACAATGAAGTTATTCTGACAGCTGGACTAAAGCCACCACAAGACATTGATTCTGAACTTCAAATTCAATCTGTCCTCCATCTGTGATCTCTCTCTATCTCTCTCTCTTATCCTGTCCCTCTCTCTCTCTGATCTGAGAGCTATGTTCGCTGCATAAGATATCTGTCAATCTAACACCACTCATGTCCTGCTGCGTCTCAATCGCTGAAAGGAATATTCAGTGTTATTTTCAACTTTAGACCTTCAAAATGTCAACACTGCTGTTTTCAATAAGAGCAAAAGCATATGAAACCTGCTTTGTCATTTTAGAGTCACTTAGTTTTTGACAGAAAAATCAAAGTCAAAGTCAAACCATTGTTTAGATTTAATTATTTAAATATTGTCTGTCATAAAACCTTATTTTTTTTAGAAAATGGCCTCTAAAAATTTGCTAATATACTTTATATATTTTGTCATTTTGCTTTTTAAGTAAATATATCTTAATGTAAAGGTGCCCTAGAATGTTTTTTCACAAGATGTAATATAAGTCTAAGGTGTCCCCTGAATGTGTCTGTGAAGTTTCAGCTCAAAATACCCCATAGATTTTTTTAAATTAATTTTTTTAACTGCCTATTTTGGGGCATCATTAAATATGCACCGATTCAGGCTGCGGCCCCTTTAAATCGCGCGCTCCCCGCCCCCTGAGTTCTCGACTATAATACAGTGCATAAACAAAGTTCACACAGCTAATATAACCCTCAAATGGATCTTTACAAAATGTTCGTCATGCATGTGTCGGATCATGTGAGTACAGTATTTATTTGGATGTTTACATTTGATTCTGAATGAGTTTGATAGTGCTCCGTGGCTAAAGCTAACATTACACACTGTTGGAGAGATTTATAAAGAATGAAGTTGTGTTTATGCATTATACAGACTGCAAGTGTTTAATAATGAAAATAGCGACGGCTCCGTGAATACAGTAATAAACAATGGTAACTTTAACCACATTTAACAGTACATTAGCAACATGCTAATGAAACATTTAGAAAGACAATTTACAAATATCACTAAAAATATCATGATATCATGGATCATGTCAGTTATTATTGCTCCATCTGACATTTTTCGCTATTGTCTTTGTTTGCTTACCTAGTCTGATGATTCAGCTGTGCACAGATCCAGAAGTTAATACTGGCTGCCCTTGTGAAATGTCTTGAACATGAGCTGGCATATGCAAATATTGGGTGCGTACATATTAATGATCCCAACTGTTATGTAACAGTCGGTGTTATGTTGAGATTCGCCTGTTCTTCGGAGGTCTTTTAAACAAATGAGATTTACATAAGAAGGAGGAAACAATGGTGTTTGAGACTCACTGTATGTCATTTCCATGTACTGAACTCTTGTTATTCAACTATGCCGAGGTAAATTCAATTTTCAATTCTAGGGCACCTTTAATGTAAGAATGTTTACTGAAAAGCAAGTCAAAAATACAGAGTAAGAATTTTTTTTTTTTTTTTTTTTTTGCAGCGTACAAGCTGGTTTATTGACGTTTATCACAGTATGATTATGACAGAGATCTTTCAATAAATCCTGTGATGTTCCTGCTATAACCTGTAGTGAAGATGCTAATCTCTCACACATTAAATGATTTCAACTATATGCAGATAAAACTGACACTATGGTGTCACAGAAATTGAGCTTGAAGTTGAAAATAATCCAGAAAGTTCATCTGTTCTGGCTGAATAGCTTCTGAGTTAACCTGATCTCTGTTCTCAATGTAGCGTGCCTGGCGGCGCGGTGTAAATGCTTTATTTTGCGGGATAAATGGACTAGTTTATTCTGGCCCGCGGCAGCAGGGAAGCGCAAGTCAGAATTTCCATCAAGTCAGAATGGCAGTCATAAGAGCAATGTCTAACCGCTCTCTCAAACAACAGCATACTCATTCTACCGCCAGTCTTTCCCTGTTCATTCTTTCCACTAGAAGACCTCTGGGCCAATCCGCTAGATATCATAACGCACAGTAGTTTCGGGGGGCCCAATGGAAACAAAAAGGGCTTAGACGAGACATAAAAGAGAGTGGGAGAAAGAGAAATTGTTTCTTTGAGCCTCTAAAACACAGCGAGCATCAGACAGGCATGATCAAGGTCCGCCACAATAGCTGTTATTCTGTGAACGACTTGTAATTAAGATGCAGAAAATGCTATTTTACGGATGACTGTTCCTCAACGATATGGCAAAATGCTACGCAGGGATCCTGGTAGTCTCCGAGAAACCATTACACAAGGCTGTTCGCCCTTTTAATTAAAGCCAATGACAGCTCCTCTGGTTCCAGTGCAGCTCTTTTATCGTGAGAAGAATTAACTCTCATTGCAGACACAAAGTACAAACAAACTAAACAAACAAGCCTGTAATTATGGCATCATTAGTTGTTCCCACCGTTTCCTCTACAAATGAGAAGAGTTTACCCAAAAAAATGAAAATTCTGTCATCATCTGCTCACCCTCATGTTGTGACTTTCTTCCTCCTGTGAAACTCGCAGCCATTTCCAAGCTGCTCGAGTAAACATTGAAAACAAAATACCAAGGTCCAAAAAAGACATAAAAGCTCCATAAAAGTGGTCTTTACAACTCTCACACAACATTTCAAGTCTTTTGAAGTCATCAGATATAGCTCTATGTGAGGAAATTTCAGTTATTTATTGATGCTCTCCAGTGCAGCTCTTAAATCTCATTTGCATATGCGCATTTTCATTCTTGTCGCATCAGTATAGTCGAATATAGTATTATGCATCATGTGGACTGCTGTTATGGAGATTTTATGTCCTTTTTGGATAAAACATCTCATTTTGTGTTCCATGGAAGAAAGAAAGTCAGAGACATGACAGATTTTTTTTGTTTTGTGTCAGTGTTGAGGTACTAAAATTACAAAAACTGAAATAAAATAAATGAAAGAAATATAAAGAACCCTAAAAACTAATAAAAAAACTAATTTCATTTAGCAAGCATGTAACAATCTCATTCATAGATGGAAAAGACCATTTACAGCCAATACAGACAGTTTACCATAGGAAATATGTTTTTTTTTTTTTTTTACTTTTTAACAGTTATAGCGCCATCTATAGTCCAATCTCCATAAAAGTTGGCATGTTTCTTTAGAATCATATACTGCATGTGCTCACCTCTTTTTGTGAAGTTTTGAGTTTTCGTTTAGGATTTATAGGTTTTTGAGTGTATTTTGACACGCCTATTTTATAAATGACCCATTTATAGCTACACAAAAGGGTAAAGTTTAACATTTTTTTTTTTTGATAATTTTTGATCTAGAGAGTCCAGACAATTGTACTGCACTTGTTTGTTTACTATCGGGCCAAAAACCTAGGGAACCTAGTTCGCAAAAGTGTGCTTTTTACATAATAATAAATATTTAATGAACAATTTGATTGACAGAAGTAGTTCTTGAGGCAAAGTTGTTCAGCATGAGGAGATCTATCAAATGATATGAATATTGTGTGTATGTGTGAAACACCATGTGATTATAGGGGCGTAAAACTTGTTAGCACCACCTAGAATCCGATTTCTTTTAAAATTCTTACAGACCTCTAGGACTATGAGTTGAACATGCCCACAGAGTTTTGTTCCTATTGGCCTCCATTAACCTTGTCTAATAGGTGCTCAAACTTCATTGGCCGATGGCAGTCATGTTTTCAAGATACTCCAATGTCCTCATAGACTATCATGCCCCCTTGGACCAAGACACTGCATGCCAATTTTCAAGTCAATCGGACTAACGGTTGCGTAGTTATAGCGTTTTTTTTAATGTTATAGCGCCACCAAGTGTCCAATCACTTCCAGCCAAATCCAATTTTTTTACTGTGACCAAAGATTGAACTCATACATATGTGTACCAAGTTTGGTGAAAATATCTCATTTCGTTCAAGACTTACAGCTATTTTAGTAAATGTGGCTCCGCCCACTTAGGACGTTTTAGCACTACGTGCTTGCCTTGAACCCCTAATAATAAAAGTTAAAGGCACAATATGTAATTTTTCATATTCAGGGATTTATTAACATTACTGTAGTATGAAACAGGATGGGGCTGAAAGCAGTTGGAGCAGAACGAGGCCGCTGGAGCGATTGCTGATGAGAGTTATTTCCATGGTTTCTACAAAATAAAACCTGAAATCAAGGGTAACGTGGGTAACAACAAAATATTTAACATTGTTCTAGTGGTTTTTGGATATTTTAATCCAAAAAATCTTACATATTGTGCCTTTAATAAAACTTGAAAATCTAAAATAATAAAAGCTATTTCAAAATATTTATAATACTATAATTGTATATGTGTTGGCACTCACGTCCTCCCAGGAGAAGGTGACAAGTCCGTCCTCCTCCTCCAGATACTTGATATCTCCATGCTGAGGTGCATCTTCCATAAAAAACTCTATGTTAATGGACCTGTAGTAGGGGTGTGTGATATTCAGAACCTCTTGGGTCAGCGCCACGGATCCACCCTCCCTCACGGTGAGGTTGACCACCTGGACGGGTATGATGCGTGGAACAATGTCCACCTGCACCTCCAGATCTTCTACAGTGGTGAAGCCATTACTGACGTCGGCTGTGAAGTGGTCCCGGCCCTGCAGGGAGGCGGAGACGTAAAGGATTCTACCCCGGTTTATGTCTTCCTGCGTGAAGGAATGAATGTAGTCCAGCACGGGTGATGCTGTGCCGTCCGAGTCATTGTTGAGTTTGACCACATGACCCAACCGTGGAAAGTCTTTGACGGAGTACACCATCTCTTTGGGCTGGATGTCTGTCTGCTCCACCTAAGAAGATGAAAAGAAGACCTTCAAATGAGTGCAGAACTTAGAAAGTGGAAAAAGAAACTGCTTGCATATCCCTACAGATGGTCTTTTAATAATAATAATGCATAATATTTCATTCACAACATACTGTACACTCTTTTACAAATGTATTTAAAAGGAGTTAATTTACTCACTGTCATGTCATGTCATTCCAAATCCAAACTGTTAAAGAATTTGTATTTGCATACATTTAAATATGGTACATCAAGATTCATCACACCATGTCAATAATGTTAGGTCATGAAACAAATGACATCTAATATCACTGCTGCAACTTAACTTGACATATCTGAACGTATGGAAATGAATTTCAAGAGCTATGTGTTGACAAAAAAACATGGGGATGAGTAAAAGACTTTACATTTTTGGCTGAACTATCCCTTTAGGGTCAGCTTAAATCTTAGAGCAATATTAACATAATTTAAAAACACATAAAATGTTTTGATATATTTAATGGCTCTGAATGGTACATTGGAGAAAACTTGAGCTGATATCATATATGAGATTTATGCCAACCCCACTATTTAACATGTGATAAATCCCAGAAATACTTAGAGAAAAAAGTAGCAAAGATATAAATCAATGTCAGGCACTCACAAATGTCCTAATGAATCTAAGTGGAGACTGTTTCCTCTATGGCAACACTTGGGTAATTACTGAAAGTACGCTCAGTGGAGCGTTAACAATATAGCATATCTAGAACCACTGCAGAGGCCTTTTTCTAAAACACATATTTTGAAAATAAATGCAAAACAGCTCCTGGATAGATTTATGAGCCTAGCATTCAGGGATTTTGGGAGAAGTGTTCTTGCGGTTCTGGAACCTTCCACAACTGTAATACAACAGCTGTTGAACACAAATTATCATTAAGGACTGTTGGAAGACTTTGTAAACTGATCTTAATATTTATGCAATATGTGAGGTGTTTGTCATGTATTTTACGAGTGAAATTAATGTTTCTTTTCTATTGTATTGTATTAATGTAAAAGACATACAGTACTTTGCTCTTTAAAATTGGCCAAACATTGAAATCACTGGCTTTTTGCCTTTGAATAAAAACTTGATATGAAATATGACTTTCATGGTCTCATTCCTGAAACACAAGTAGAGCAAATTTCCTTTTAATACATTCATAAAACCATTTATGTGTAAACTGTTGAGTTGAATTTGGTAACTGTACTTTTTTGCAGTAGTCAATAATTTATGAAATTTAAGTATTGAGAGAAAAAAACAGTGTTCAAATCTATTAGTGTTGTCAAAAATACTGACTTCGATACCAAGTCAGTACTGAAATTTAAAAAATGTGATGCTTTGAGCGCTGTTGAGCGGATTCGTAAACACTTCTGATTGGCCATTGTGTTGACGCACTCATCAGATATGTCTGTTATTGCCTTCAATGATCAACGCTCGGGAGCATTTGAAAGCACATGAAAGTGTTTGAAAGCATTTTAAGAGTGGGAGCGGGAGCGTTTGAAAGCTGGGGTCTAACAGCGGCCTGCTTTCAAACACTCCCGTGTGTATCTGTGTAAGTGCTCGGCGAAGAGCGTCATTGATGTCTATTTACATTGATGTCTTTAATGATTTTGAAGTGTTGATCATTGTAGCCAATCACAGACATATCTGATGAGCGTGTGAACACAATGACCAATCAGAGATGTTTTATGAATCCACGCAGCAGCGCTCAAAACGGCACATTTTTAAAATTTCAGTACCGACTTGGTATCGAAGTCGGTACTTTTGACAACACTAAAAACTATTTGTGCCATACCCTGATTCACTATGGTAAGCCTAGAATAATGATTCAGATATTGAGCAGAAACGTGCAATTTTATGTTTAAACCACAGATGACAATAGAGATGTACAATTTTAAGAACAGTTTTACACAGGTTTACACTTAAATCTCTTTATTTAGATTTGTACTTCAAACAAAGAAAATATCTTGTCAAAAAATAATTGCCAACAGTGTAAGAAAATTAATTCATATTTTTCCTAAATATGTTTAAGAAATGTAGCCTTACCTTCAGATGGGTTTGGTCAATAAAGGAGTGCTCCCCTTCATATGCAATGACCACCTTGTTTGACACAATCTGCGGCTCTGACAGGTAACCTTGCTTGAATATCTTAATCTTGAAAGTTCCCTGTGTGGACCAACCCTTAGCTTGCACAGTGAAGGCAAATGAATCTTTTGAGCTAAGGCTCTGGTCGTTGTGTTCGTAGGAAACCACACCCTTAGTCAGGTCCTCTTGTGTAAATGTGGAAGATTCAATTCCACTGACTATAATCCTACCATCACTGGGAGCAGAAGTCACATCATAAATGATCTCAGCTGGACTTCTGATGTCCATGTTGGTCTCTGCACTTAACAGACTGGTGTTCAGCGTCTTGGTGCTACCGTGGTCCATGACCACCATGGTATTGTTGGCTACACGTAGATAAGGGTCACCTGCTTGCACCTGAAGTACAGTTGTGGCCTTGTGCAAACCATCGGATACTTGAAGTTGGAATCGCTCACGATCTGCCCCATGGTGGACAAACAAAACCTTCCTGTCCCTCAGGTCAGCCTGGGTAAAGCGGTAGAGAGGCTGTGTTGGGTCTACTGAGGAGACGATGTTTCCTGAAAGAATTCCCACTCTCGCATAAACTAGTTGGGTGTCATTAAAGTCAGAGTCATCGTCTTTGTACAGAATGTCATCAGTGGTTAATAAACGCTGGCCATTTCTGACAACATTAAAAGGTTTGTGAATTATCCTTTGAGGCTCATGTTCATTCCTGGACTGTATTGCAATGTTAAACACTCCCTTCAGTACCTCATGACCCTCATCTTGTCCACCATTGCCACCTCTTGAATCAAAAGCCAGAAAGTTAAACTGGTCATAGCTTGTTTTTGATCCATCATGTTTGTAAATCAGCCTGTTCAAAGAAAGATCCTCATTGCTAAAGACCCGAATTGCACCCTCAAATCTTTGCTCACCGGGTGGAGAGTCTCTGATAAGACGACCATATTTGGGATCTTGTGTTATTCTGTACACAAAGTCTGTTGAAGTGGAGGTTTGAACCCAGAGATATTCTTTATTTATGATGTTTTCCTTACCTTCCAGCACAACAAGTCTCTCGTTGGTTAGGAAAGGAGCGTCAGAATCAGCCTTGATTTTGATCGGAAAGGTGTATTCTCTGGAGTACTGGTCCTTTGCGAATACTTTGAACTGGAACTGATCCTCAGAGTCAAATTCTCTGCGGACACGAGGGCTGTAACTGATGAAACCATCCAAAATGTCTTGTTGGGTAAAGGTATCACCCTCAGACAAGTCTTTATCAAGCATCATCAAGACTCCCTGGGCTGGGCATTTCAGAATCACGTACTGGACAGTTCTTGAATCAGTTTGGCCTGTCCCCACAAAAGCTTGTAATTGCTCAGGCTTAATGACCTTTTGCTGCCCATCTTCAACTTCCAGAGGAACCATTTTAGCTATTCCCACAACGGCAGGTATGATCTTGATGATAAATCTGTTGTCTGGGAGAATGACCTGTCCGAGCTGTGCATTGAAGTGAATAAACTCGGTCTCTGTGCTGTTGTGATCGGCTGTGAGGTTGGGAATGTATTTCAGTCGGTTCTGCTCGAGATCAGACTGATGAAATAGTGTGACTCTTTTTGGTACCCCATTGTCTGATATCAACTGCAGTTCTCCAAATAGAAGTGGTTGAGTGATATTATAAACAACATCTCCAGTTTTTGGAGTTGCAGAAATGGCCAGATTTTGTATTCCAATAGGGGCACTGCTATCCCAAGTGATCATGAGGCCAGTATTTGTGACCAGACTAATCTGTGGCTGGGTGATGAGCAACTTAAATGTGCTTGACTGGCTAACCAAATCTCCATCTGAAACCTGCAGGGTAAGTCCTGTCACTTCTCCTCCCCTGTGAATGTAGTAGATATTTCCTTCTTTCAGTTGTCTACAGGTGAACTCTCGTAGACCAAATCCTGGCTGTTGAGCATTCTCCAGATATCCAGAAGAAGTAGGGTCCGAAGTGACTGTGACCTTGAGTTCATCACAACGATTATCTGAGTCTGAGATTTTGATGAGATTTGGACTTAAACGTGTGCGCCCATTAGCTGTGATTGAGATGTCACCTGCACTGAGCTGAGGGATGTCATTGACAGGGATGATCTCCACTGGTAGCACATATTGGTGTGCAACACTCAAGCACTCAGGGAGATTTGTTCCATGTGCAATGACTTCCAGTTGGATTTGATCTCCATACTTTTCATTGCCATCATGGAGATATTTGATTTTCTTGTTGACAACATCCAGAAGGGTAAACTTCTTTGAGTGTCTTGAGTTCATATCAATCTGTCCATACCAGGGATTGTTTAGCAGAGTAAAGATGATCTGAGATTGACGAACACCTGCAGAGTTTAGGTTAAATGTTGGGTTTAGGTTTACAATGTCGACAAAGGCCTCTCCACCCTCAGAAACTAGCAGAGGAGTGATGTCCAGAAGTTTGGAAACATTGTGGAACATCTCTGGTAAGTCCTCTGTTGAGAAACAATGTCTTTCATCAGTATTGACATCAATGTATGTTATTCTTACTGGAGGCGAAGTTGTTGACTCCAAATCATCATCATAAGTGGAGTAATCGTATTCCCCTTCACATTTCACATGAATGTCTTTAGTTATCAGAGCGTCCTGCAGGCTTCTGCCTTTCTGATTCACCTTGATTTCTCCTAAACATCCAATAAAAGACTCAGTTGTGATCTCCTCCTCCACACGAGTCAAAAAGTCATCTTGAAACACATCCTTCATCTTCCTTTGAATGCCTCCCAGGTACAGGTTCCCCACTAGATCCAGCTTTTCCGTCTCATTAAGAGGGTGTGAAACCAGTTGACTGTCCACATTTATCTGGAACTCGTTGGGCTCAATCTGAATGGTTACCCTGTGCCACTGATCGTCATCCACTTTGACTTCCACATTGTCCAGCACATACATCCCACTTCCCAGGTCGATTACACCTTTCAAGAACCCTCCTGCCATTCCAACTGCAATGAAGTCTGCCTGGTGTCCTGGGTGGAAGAGCAACAAAGCATCCTCAATTGTCGTCTTCATAAGCATCTCCAGACTACGAGAGCCTGAGCTAGGTTTGGTCCAGGTAGGAAAAGAGATGAATGAGTCTGGGCTGATAAAGCTTGTGGTGTCTTCATCACCTGCCTCAAACTCGCTGCTGCAGGTCTCCTTGGTGTCATAGCATATTGGACTCGCTGTAGCTAGAATATCAAAGTCATAAGACTCAAATACAACATTGCTCATGCACCCCCGCAGGGAGGGCACGGCTGTGCTCAGGTACTCCACTTCCAGGTCTCTCACGCCTCCAAGGAACACGCCCTGGTCAATGTTCAGGTCCTCATCTGTACCCTCCATTGGGATGAAGGTTGTGTACAGGTTGTCCACAACCATAGTGAGTTTGGAGTCTTTCAGAATGAGAGACACATGATGGTCCAGAAGGTTACTGAGTTGGAGACCCATGGAGGAGGCCAGAACCTTTTCTCCAGATCCCATGTCAATCCTAGCCTGTAAAGAGACACACAGAAACAAATGATTAAACAGCAAAAGTGGCTGTTAAAAATAAGAAGTAAGTGACCTTTTCACAAGTTGCTGCCATGATGTTAGGGCAGAGGTCTTCAACCCTGCTCCTGGGGACCCACTGTCTTGCAGAGTTTAGTTCCAACCCTAATCAAACACACCTGAAGTATCTAATCCTGCTCTTCAAGATTGCTAAAAAACACACGGCAGATGTGTTAAAGCAGGTTGGAAATAAAGTTTGCAGGATAGTGGGTCCCCAGGAGCGAGGATGAAGACCTCTCTGTTAGGGTGTTGTGAGTGGTTAGCAGTGCACTGTTGTGCAGTTTCTAAGCTGTGTTTGTAGTACATTGCTATGCAATTGTAAGATGTTCTGTTTTGTTTCTAGGGGTATCATTTAAAGTAACATTCATGTCTGTATCACAAATGTGCCAGAGGAATTGCACGCTTTAAAGGTTAATACTTGTCCTTGTTAGGAATAGGGTTTGTTCAAGGGTTTGGGGTTTCTTTGCTCCACAAGCACCACCTGTAAATCTTATCTTAATATTTTATGCAATTTTGCATCTCAGGTACATTTATCTTGTTTAGACATTTTACTACAAAACAAGACAAAGGTACTGACTATGACAATGATTTTTCACAGTGTATTATACATGCATCCAATTGTGAAATTTGATACAGGCTTTGCTGGATCAGTCTACTATTTCAAACACTGTGTAGGCACTTACACTGAAAATATCACAGATCTCATTTCAGATCTGCAGCCTCCAAAGATGAAAAAAGTAAATCTGAATGAATTGAATATGTCAGTAGAAATGCGTTTTTAATGACAAATCCTGCCACAGATGAAATGGTCTTGGTACCGTTTCATATAGCAGCATAATGCAGGCAGTTTGAGCGTCTGTGTTTATCTGTGCGGAGCGGGAGCCATTTTCTAGGGAGGTGACAGATGAAGAATAAATATCTCAGAGCAAACCAGTAACTCATTCTAGCTGTGGAAGCTTTTTCCATGTGTTGAGCTGAAAAACTGTGACGATCCTGTCATAGTGGAGCTGGAAGCGAATGTGAGTCATCCCTCTCACCACAAACCAAACGGCTGCTTCTCAAAAACTCACAAGAGATTTTCTCAGTGTGTGGCTCGTTCTGGGGGCCTGAAATCTTGAAGGACCATGAGAAAATACTGGAGTTTGTATTTATTTGTGTAGTCAGTATGGGTTATAATCTGCAGTTTGAAGAATTGCACCCTGTGCTTTCTGATTTTGCCAAATCTGATCTCTGTCTTTAGTGCATAAATAGTAATTTACAATCCAAAAGCAATTTAACACATAAAGAGCATTCAGACTGACAGTGAATTACAGCAACAAAGCTACTAGAAGTCATCTAATGTTAATGAGTTGACTTTAGGTCACATGCACGGTAGTTGCTGATCGAAAAGTTTATAATCTACCCTTGAAGGATTTGAACCCAAAATGTATTTTACCTGTAATCTGCCATTGTAGAGCTCCAACGAGAGGTAATCTCTGTGTCCCGCTGCCAGTAGGAGCAGGCCGCTTCGTCTGCCTGTTTTAAATTGGAGCGATACTTGAAAACTTGACAGGTCCTGAATGGCATCTATTCGACAGTAGCTGTCCCCAAAATAGGAAGCTGCAAACACAGAAGGAGAAAGATTTTTTTATATATTAGAAATATTTTAATGATGACGTGCACCATTAACGTGTGAATGTGGAAGTGGGAAGGCACACAGCAGATGGAGGTTTGAATTGAAAACTTTTCCAGCTGTCTTGTCAGCTGTTGTGTAGAAAAGACAATGTTCTGGAGAGTTCCAGCTTCGGCCCCATGAGAATGTTTATATAACTTCTTTGCTGCAGGATTCCCAGAGCTTAGTGTAGTAATGTTCAGCTGTATGATAATGTAGGCTAGCCACCTGCCTTGGACTGCAAATTAGATTTTTTTCTCAATTGCTTTCACTTCTTTATTAAATCATACACACATCACTCCTGGGCCGTATGTCAAGGAGATCCCCATTCCACTGAAGAGGTTTTCAGGGGCCAAAAATACAGTATCTACACAACGATTACATTATATGGCCAGACTCATTGGGAAACCCCTCCATGGAATTATGGAACAGATCCAGAAATGGAACATTCTCACAGGAACTATGGTCAGACGTCTTGGTAGAGGGTCAGGAGTCAATTTATGACTCATTTATTCCCTTATCCCAGATCATTTACATTTTTTTTCCTCTCCTTGATAAAAATGTACCATGGTTACATTAGTGTCCACCAAAATACTATTGTTAGAGAACAAAAACATCACATATTAACTTATTATGGTTTTAAAGAAAGTAGTAGCAAGTACAGTATTATTATTATTATTATTATTACTGATCAAATTTACCATGGTAAATTTCTGCCCATGATAAATTAAGGTTAAAAATACTTCAGCAACATCACAATGATTCATTCATTTGCATTTAAGGGTTAGTTCACCCAAAAATGAAAATTATCCCATGATGGGTTTTTGTAAGAAAAATATCCATATTTAAAACTTTATAAATTCAATTAACTAGCTTCTGGTGGAGGACCGTATGCATACTGCGCAAGTTGACTTGCGCCACAAGAGTAACCCCCTGACGCGATGTATGACGCAGGATGTTGGAGTATCTTAAGATTAGATGCCTCTCGCAGTTCAAACAAATAGGGCTGAGCAACAAACTCAAACTCCTCTTCTCTTATATCGAAATCCTTCAACATTTCTCTTTAAAAATTCTGGTTTTAGTGTTCTAATTCATGACCGGTGTTTTGTTTTGCTCTATCCTCTGCGCTTCCGTGTTCGTCATTGCATCATGGTTGGGTCAGAGGTTACTCTTCCACCAGAAAACCAATCGTACGGCCTTTTGCCGAAAGCTAGTTATTATAGTTAATGAACTTTTAAATATGGATATTTTTCTTTAAATACCCATCGCTTCACTTCAGAAACCCTTTATTAACCCCCATGGAGCCATATGGATTATACAAACCCGATTCCAAAAAGGTTGGGACACTGTACAAATTGTGAATAAAAAAGGAATGCAATAATTTACAAATCTCATAAACTTATATTTTATTCACAATAGAATATAGATAACATATCAAATGTTGAAAGTGAGACATTTTGAAATGTCATGCCAAATATTGGCTCATTTTGGATTTCATGAGAGCTACACATTCCAAAAAAGTTGGAACAGGTAGCAATAAGAGGCCGGAAAAGTTAAATGTACATATAAGGAACAGCTGGAGGACCAATTTGCAACTTATTAGGTCAATTGGCAACCTGATTGGGTATAAAAAGAGCCTCTCAGAGTGGCAGTGTCTCTCAGAAGTCAAGATGGGCAGAGGATCACCAATTCCCCCAATGCTGCAGCGAAAAATAGTGGAACAATAATATAATCCAAAGATTCAGAGAATCTGGAACAATCTCTGTGCGTAAGGGTCAAGGCCGGAAAACCATACTGGATGCCCGTGATCTTCGGGCCCTTAGACGGCACTGCATCACATACAGGAATGCTACTGTAATGGAAATCACAACATGGGCTCAGGAATACTTCCAGAAAACATTGTCGGTGAACACAATCCACCGTGCCATTCGCCGTTGCCGGCTAAAACTCTATAGGTCAAAAAAGAAGCCATATCTAAACATGATCCAGAAGCGCAGGCGTTTTCTCTGGGCCAAGGCTCATTTAAAATGGACTGTGGAAAACTGTTCTGTGGTCAGACAAATGAAAATTTGAAGTTCTTATTAGAAAACTGGGACGCCATGTCATCCGGACTAAAGGGGACAAGGACAACCCAAGTTGTTATCAGTGCTTAGTTCAGAAGCCTGCATCTCTGATGGTATGGGGTTGCATGGGCAGCTTACACATCTGGAAAGGCACCATCAATGCTGAAAGGTATATCCAAGTTCTAGAACAACATATGCTCCCATCCAGATGTCGTCTCTTTCAGGGAAGACCTTGCATTTTCCAACATGACAACGCCAGACCATATACTGCATCAATTACAACATCATGGCTGCGTAGAAGGATCTGGGTACTGAAATGGCCAGCCTGCAGTCCAGATCTTTCACTCATAGAAAACATTTGGCGCATCATAAACAGGAAGATGTGACAAAGAAGACCTAAGACAGTTGAGCAACTAGAAGCCTGTATTAGACAAGAATGGGGCAACATTCCTATTCCTAAACTTGAGCAACTTGTCTCCTCAGTAAAATCAACTTATTTTCCCCTTAAAATGATACATTTTCTCAGTTTAAACATTTGATATGTCATCTATGTTGTATTCTGAATAAAATATTGAAATTTGAAACTTCCACATCATTGCAATCTGTTTTTATTCACAGTTTGTACAGTGTCCCAACTTTTTTGGAATCGGGTTTGTATTTATGATGGATGGATGCATTTATTTTTTACTTCAAAATCTCACAACAATTATAAAACTTGGAGGAGCAAGGATATTTTTAAATATATATCTCAGATTGTGTTTGTTTGAAAGAAGATAATCATATAAACCTAGGGTGGCTTGAGGGTGAGTAAAAAAAAGTAACCCTTTAAAGGAATAGTTCACTTAAAAATAAAAACAATCTGTCAACATTTACTCACACTTGTTGAATGAATCATTTGATCAGGTTCACAAACTAGCCTGAATGATTCATTCAGGTATCTGATTCTTGAGTTCACTCACACTTTTACTTGAACTCAATTATAATAACACAACTCAAATAACAGCTCTTTGGCAAGAAAGATTACCCATAAATAGTGACTTAAATTTCAATTTGTTCCTAACACAAAGCTATTGACACTTGGAAAACAATCATCTGGATGGAAAGTCTGAGTATTGGAATGACATGAACATTTTTTAAAGTAAATTAGCCTACTTATTTATCTTAATAAATATCCTTAGAGTAGGCAGCATCTGAAATCATTCAGCAAAATTTACTATCATTAGCTAAAAGCTAACTCCTAAGTCATGGCAACCAGCCCAGTTGTGTTTCTGTTTGTTCCTCTGTACTCATGCACAAAGGAAATAAAATGATTTGAGAGGACAGCACTTAATACTCAGCATAAATAATGTTACAGTGAGCTGAATGTGCAGAAAACAATGGGAGTAAACAATTTTAATGTGCCAAAACATCTTTTTTATGAACAAAGACCCTCTTTAGAGTAATTGAAACACTCATTTGCACTCCGAGTGAGTGATGCATCAAAAGCATCAGAGATCTTCACAGTTCAGCAAAAGGTTCTCACAGATACGCCCAATATACATTCAGTCAATGCACTCCAAAAAAACAAACACATAAATCTCACCGAAAGAGCCAAACACAACAGGAGGCAGAGCAAAACACCGAGGCTTATATGATCTCTCATACAATAATCTATAATGCTGAAAAGGTTGTAACATTTAGATCTGAGCCAGCCAAAGACTGTCCACACAGATCTGAGACCCTCAGATAGCATATAAAGCAGAGAAAACCCAAATAGGCGAGATGAATTTTAATGAAGCTACATTTATCTGAAGCCTGTTAGTCTGATTTAGTTTATATCAGTGCTCAACGACCTTTGAAACACACTAGAGATATGCAAGGGCCAGAGAGAGAATAGATGGAATTAGCTGGGAATATTTCCCTCAGCTTTACGATCATGAGATCTGTTTTTGTTGGAATATTCACGGCGCACACGGGAAGCAGAATGGGCAACCGGAGCCCGAGGACTCTGAGGTTCAATTCGCCGTCGGTGCGCACTGAGCATGCTCAGACCAGGAAAGACACAAGGGCCACAGTGAGCCCCGCCAGCATGTATGAATCTGGAACTCATTACAGCTCTTTGAGGGGATTCTAAATGGGACACATGTGTTGAAGACCCCCAACCATTCCAGGATCCAACATGCACCATACATTTAACCAAGACTCAGCTCTCGTCTTTATAGGCCAGTCACGTCTCATTGCGTGCTAAAAACACAGGCGGCAGGCTTTTGTTTGTGAATGAGCATCATTATTCTGTTGGTTAGTTGATTACAATACTCCATCAGTTTAATGCAAACGGCACATCTGTCTTTACACACCAGTTATTTTAAAGAGGGGAACACTGTTTGAAAAGAAAACCCAGAGTGGAAAAATGGAGAGTGATGGCAGATTTAGACCTAAACATGGGATCTGTGTGTGCCAAAGTGGAATTACAAAATCTAATTGGCATTGGTGGAATAATAAATCCACTTAAAATCAACACGAAATGAAATTTACTGTATTAATACACGTTCCTTGGACTTTTGTCTTCATTAAAATCAATAACTTGCTTCGCCTTTAAAACATATTTTCCGCTCATGTGATGAATCCCTCTTACTTTTCAATCCCTTAACCTCCAAACCTTCTATGTAACGCCCACTTTGATGAATATTGTTGAATATTCTTTTTCATTCTGGAATATCTCCAATTATGGAAGTAAAATGTGTTCATGCATTTCAAATTGTCCTTTAAGGGCTACATTCCAAACTGCATGCTTCAACTATGGCCTAAAAGTACATACTTCATCGGTGATGGCAAGTATGTAGCAAGTCAGAATGCTAGTATTGGACATACTACGACTAGAAAAAATTGTTATTCACACAACCATCAGTTACACATTGTTAAACAAACATGGATGCACTTTCTTCAGCTTCATACTGGTTGGTCCCTCTCACTGCCATTATAAAGCTTGGATGTGTCAGGATATCTACTAATATAACTCTGATTGTGTTCGTCAGAAAGAAGAATGTCATATACACCATGGATGGCTTGAGGGTGAGTAATTCTTGCCGTAATTTTAATTTTAAAGTGAACTAATCCTTTAATTTTCTCCATAGAGGATGGATTTTTAACTATAACTTATAAACATTTAAAGAACTTTTTTTTAAAAAGATGTAATATAAGTCTAAGGTGTCCCCTGAATGTGTCTGTGAAGTTTCAGCTCAAAATACCCCATAGATTTTTTTTACTTCATTTTTTTAACTGCCTATTTTGGGGCATCATTATAAATGAGCCGATTCAGGGCTACTGGCCCTTTAATTCTCGTGCTCCACGCCCACGGAGCTCGCGCTTGCCTTGAACAGCTTAAACAAAGTTTACACAGCTAATATAACCCTCAAATGGATCTTTACAAAGTGTTCGTCATGCATGCGTCCGATTATGTGAGTATTGTATACTGTCATATTGTTTACATTTGATTCTGAATGAATTTGAGGCTATGCTCTGTGGCTAACGGCTAATGCTACACTGTTGGAGAGATTTATAAAGAATGAAGTTGTGTTTATGAATTATACAGACTGCAAGTGTTTAAAAATGAAAATAGCGACGGCTCTTGTCTCCAT
The DNA here is from genome assembly GCF_018812025.1 of Megalobrama amblycephala. Taxonomy (NCBI): domain Eukaryota; kingdom Metazoa; phylum Chordata; class Actinopteri; order Cypriniformes; family Xenocyprididae; genus Megalobrama; species Megalobrama amblycephala. The sequence goes on from NC_063058.1 coordinate 29,275,102, forward strand.
GAATACAGTAATAAACGATGGTAACTTTAACCACATTTAACAGTACATTCGCAACATGCTAACGAAACATTTAGAAAGACAATTTACAAATATCACTAAAAATATCATGATATCATGGATCATGTCAGTTATTATCGCTCCATCTGCCATTTTTCGCTATTGTTCTTTCATCTATTAGTTCTTTCATCTATTTCATCTGAATCATCTATTAGTCTGATGATTCAGCTGTGCACAGATCCAGATGTTAATACTGGCTGCCCTTGTCTAATGCCTTGAACATGGGCTGGCATATGCAAATATTGGGGGCGTACATATTAATGATCCCAACTGTTACGTAACAGTCGGTGTTATGTTGAGATTCGCCTGTTCTTCTGAGGTCTTTTAAACAAATGAGATTTATATAAGAAGGAGGAAACAATGGAGTTTGAGACTCACTGTATGTCATTTCCATGTACTGAACTCTTGTTATTTAACTATGCCAAGATAAATTCAATTTTTCATTCGAGGGCACCTTTAAAGACCATTTGAAGCCATCAACCCACATTATTTTAACTTATATTTTAAATAATAATTTTCAACAGTGGAATTCCTGGTGAAAAACTACATTACCCATGATCCTGCAGAGAAATCTCTACCAATCAGAGAGTCGTGAATCAAACTTCAAATATTTTTATGCATAATATGCATAAATGTAAAATACAATGTTTCTATATATTTTAAATCAATATATTTCTCCATTATTTTGAATTCAATATGAATTCTTCATGAGTTCATCCCACATTAAAGCCATTAAGTACTCAGTCTTGTATCTTTGTCTTTTTGTCATATTTTCGATTCACATCGTAGCTGGTTGGTTCGGTTCATGGCTCATAACTTGTAAATGAAGACATTTTAAAAATCCTTATGGGAAAAATGAATGGCAAAAATACTTCAGAGCCTAGGCCACTGAAAAAGTTGTTGGTAATATTAACCAATAAGCATGCTTGGATGCACACAAAAGTGCACTGGAAATAATATTAACACACTATGATTTGCGATGCACTCAACCTAATCTTGCATACTATGTAGCACAGACAGTAAGTGAACTGGGATGCAGTCCTGCTCTTTGATGTGACTTTTTAAGTCACACTAGCTTAATCATATGATGCTCCTATTGCTCTCGCATCCTTCGCCCTGGGAAACTGTGTGTTTGTGCATGTGTATGTCCCTGGACGTCTGCCAGGGCAGATGGCGCTGTCGTGAGGGCCGCTGCAGTCTGTATTTTTAGTGCTCAAAGGGAACTGAGTGGGTCTCTGTCTCCCCATCCTGTGAATGAATCAGACGCACCCTAGTTCCTCAAAACCCTGTCAGACATCCGGAACATTCACACGGAAGCAGAAACAACTGAAACCAGCCTAAGCAACCTGCTGTTTAATCGGCCAAACAAGAGATGTGTAGAGGAACCAGACTAAAATAATCCATAATGAAGCATTTTTTAATTTTTTTTTTAATCACAGTTATACTGTGTCTAGACCAAACCTCTCTGAAGGTGACCTTAACTCTCTTGCTCATTTGCCTCGAGAATGATTAGTTGTCCACGGCTGCAGTCATGGGGAATAAACGGATCTCTCCGCAGATGAGCTCGGGCCTGGACTCGATCCAGTCTCTGCACCATACACCTGCTCTTATAATATGACCGTCTGAACTTTCACCTGAGCTTTCGTCCACAAATTACATTTACACAACTCCCCCCAAAAAAAAGAAGGAAAAAAAGAATACGGTCACTTCTGAAGAAAATGAGTCGCTGAACCAGTTCTGTTAGCATTCCGCCTGCACTATTCGAACAAACACAAATAATTAATCTAAAATATCAATTTTTAAAAGCACATCGGAAAACATGGCAAACATCTTTTCATGTGTGATCTCCATGGTAACAACGAGTGACCATTATGTTTCCTAAAACAAACCGCTGAGCTGCCGGTAAGATTAAACATAGTAAATAGCGGTTTTGCTGATGATTTGTTCCTCTGGTTGTGTAGTGGCTGTGTGTGTGTGTGTGTGAGAGAGAGAGGGATGGTTGTAATTACATCAATCTTAAAGCTGTGTTTTACTGGAGTCTCTCTATATAGACTCTCAGCTATTTGTGGGGATCTGTTGCCATGGCAGATCAAAAACAGCCTCTGCGTTGATCAAAGCCTGTCAAGATATTCTGAGATATTATTTTACAAGAAAATAAGGATGATGACACATCAGTAAACATGTAGGCCTTTCATTTTTTTCTCCCTCAAAAAGCCTATACCCTATATGAAAAATAACAATGCTTCATAACTTGCTCTGAGCAACACATCCTTCAAGAAATAGTAAAAAACATAATAAAGTAATATTACTTTATCCTTTCATGCATGTTTTCATTTAAGCTAAAATCATAAAAAGTATGTCAAGATATATTTGAATATACATGAATATGAGATTTGAATGTTTTTGCTGAAGGGGATGTTTTCAGCAAATAACAACTTAAAATTCATTCTAGTGCAAAAGGAGTATCCCTATTAAAGGTGCTAGTGGTCCACTAGAGGTCGCTAGAGGCCTATTCAAAACAAAAGCGTAGCTTGATGAGATTGAGCGCAAAATCTTGGGACATGTGGTCTTCACCTCAACGGACGGTGGAATAGAATCGGGATAGGACTCGGGAAGAGATCAGGTTCATGGATGCGATTATTAACGTTACTGTAGTATGAAGCAGAGCAGGAGCGAGTTTTCACGAGCAGTGGGACTTTTATTATGCCACAGTCGCTGGCGCCGCTTCCGCTTTTCAGGTCATGAGTATGAGGTAACGCAGCTCTGTTTATCATATTAGATACATTTAAGTGTGTTGAAAATGATGTTATAACGTTACTCTGTGCGTTCATTCAACAAACACACTGTTTTTGTGTGTGTCTCTTTAAATGCAAATGAGCTGCTGCTCCCGGTCCACTTTCCAGAAGAGGGCGGAGCTTTAACAGCTCGCAATTTGGTTGCTCAACAAGCTGGAGAATCTCACGAACTTTGAGTGTCGTAACTTTGCAGATGTTGTTTATGCTCAAAAAACAACATTACACACTTACGGAAGCCCTGAACCGCATGGTGAAAAAAAAAAAAAAAAAAAAAAACTTGGTGGGGAGGAAAAAAACCCTGAAAACTTATCTCGTTATAACGACATAATATCTCATTATTTCACAATACTAAGTCGTTATTTTAACATAATAAGTCGTTATAATGACATAATATCCCGTTATTTCGAGATACTAAGTCGTTATAATGACATAATATCTTGTTATTTCAACATAATATCTCGTTATTTCAACATAATAAGTCGTTATAACGACATAATATCTCGTTATTTCAACATAATAAGTCGTTATAACTACATAATATCTCGTTATTTCAACATAATAAGTCGTTATAACGACATAATATCTCGTTATTTCACCAAAAATAACACCGAATTGCACCAAATTGTAACAGTAGGTTAACATAACTATTGCATTCTTTAATTGATTCCCTGTCTTATTCTGCCCTCTAGTGGGTAATATCGAACATGCTGCTAACCCTGCCCAATAAATACTTTTAATGTTATTAAACACTCGTTAGGCAGGTTATTTGCACTTTTATAACATTGTTTTCATTTTTATTGAAAATAAATGCCTTTTTTGATATGTGATGTGAAACTAGAGAAGAATGAACTCGGCAAAAGGCGGATTCGAAACGGTGGCGATCGCAGTAAAAGCTAGACTAGCGGTCCAATACTTTAACATTGCACCACTGGGGACGTTGATAAGTATACGTCCTTTATCATACTTGAGAGACAATGAAGAGTTATTATGTTGAAATAACGACTTATTATGTTGAAATAACGAGATATTATGTCGTTATAATGACTTATGTTGAAATAACAAGATATTATGTCGTTATAACGACTTATTATGTTGAAATAACGAGATATTATGTCGTTATAACGACTTATGTTGAAATAATGACTTAGTATCTTGAAATAACGAGATATTATGTCGTAATAACAAGATAAGTTTTCGTTGTTTTTTTTTCCTCCCCACCAAGTCTTTTTTTTTTTTTTTTTTTTCACCATGCGGTTCAGGGCTTCCGTACACACTAACTAAAGTTAAAAAAGTAAAATCATAATCAAGGACCCCTTTAATTGTTTTATTACTGAACAAATCAGCTTTTGAACGAATCAGCATTTGAACGGATCGGTTGAGTGAATGATTCAATAATTCACACATAGGCTGTGCCTAAAATCACCCCCTATACCCTCATTCACTATTCCCTACATTAATATATCCACTAATGTAGTCCACATGAAGGAGTGAATGAATTCGGACACTGAGCACGCCAGAAGGGCTGAAATTTTGGAGCAGCAGTTTGGAAAATGACTGGATGGATGATTCACCTGTGGCGACATCTTCTGGCGAGAAGCGGGACTTCATTTGGAGCGTGACTCTCACAGTGCATTATGGGTATTCTCTAGAATAGTCGTTGAGCGTACATCAGTTGTACACTCGTTATTGCAGTGCATTGTGGGATTGAATGAGTGCACTTGATAACATCCACAATGGTTTCGAACACCACTACAAATGACTGTCCCCTCAAAGGGTATTGGGGGCAATTTCGGACACAGCCATACAGTCAGTAGTTCTGTTCTTGAATGAATCGGTTGAGTAAATGATTCATTCTTAAAGACAGTTGCTTGTTGCCACCTAGTGGCTTAACGATGTAACCTGCAGAAAATGCACTAATTAATCTCCACCAATAATACAAGAGCATACTAGCATATTACTCTTAGTATTCTTGCATTTATTTAGTGTATGTCATTAGTATATGTCTACAGTATATATTCCACATTAAAAAAATCTACTTTTCCATGATTTGGCCCCTTTAAACTTAGTAGTTTTTCTTACAGAGGATTTGAAGTTATAAAAGTGCTGTTTGGATGCTATCAGAGATTATTCCATGAGCTGAACTGAAGATGTTTCTCAGGGGTAACGTCAGACAAAAGCTGTTTTACAGAACCCTGAGCACATGTAACTGAACTCAAATGTACTGTTGACCCACAGAGGTTCGACTCTATTCCCTTCCCTCACATTTCACTCAGATATCACTCCTCTTTTCTCTCAAACGCACGCTCAGGGGGAATTACTGCACCGTTTCCACATCACGCTGCTGAAACTGATATTAATTAAACCATCTCAACCTTTAAATACAAACAGCGTGCACACATTCTCACACATATGAGAGCCAGCAATGCATGAGAAATCACCACTCTGTGCTTAAACATGAAGCGTAATTGCAGATGTGCCTAAAATACACTGAACGCAAACAGAGGAGAGACAAAAGTGATTATAAGAGGTTGAGAAGAGTCTTTTCTTCTGTGTTCCGTGTGAGTGGACGTGTTTATACTGTTAAAGAACAAATACTTAAAGGAGTCATTTCATGCTGAACAAGAATTACCTTGTTCTTACAAAATTAAACAGTTTGAAAACTGAGGAATCGATCAGTAAGAAGTTACATTAACTTGATCCTATTGAGTATTTAAAGGGGTGGTTGATTATGATTACTCTTAGTTAGTGCGTAATGTTGCTGTTTGAGCTTAAACAACATGCTCAAAGGGGGATATTTTCTTTTACAGAAATCACTGTTTAAGGACTACAACAAACGGCTGCTAGGGACTAGAACAAGCTTTTTCTTAGGTTGGTGACATCACTAACCCCAAAATTTGCATAAACCCCGCCCCCGAGAACACAGAACAAATGGGGTGAGGCCATGTTGGGCTGCTTTAGAGAAGAGGAAGAGTTGTTGTAGTGTTATTGCCGTCATTTTACACCGGACTGCTTCACAAACGAGGTTCAATTCAACGCTGGATTTGCACAAAAGATTAACATGACGACACATGCTAGTCGATGAGTTGAATCAACTCCACAGCAACTACACAAATTTATCCACTAACCATTCAGAAACGTCCTAAAAGTTGTAACTTCTTCCTGAGTCTCTCCATCAGTGTCGACTCCGGTTTGAACAATGTAAGGCTGAACACCGTTACTGACAATCCTCATTTTGGCTGCGTGAGATTCTCCAGCTTTGTTGTTGTTGAGCTGTTAAAGCTCCGCCCTCTTCTGGAAAGGGGGCGGGGAGCAGCAGCTCATTTGCATTTAAAGGGACACACACAAAAATGGTGTGTTTTTGTTCACACCCAAATAGGGGCAAATTTGACAAGCTATAATAAATGATCTGTGGGGGATTTTGAGCTGAAACTTCACAGACACATTCTGGAGACACCAGAGACTTATATTACATCTTGTGAAAAGGGGTATTATAGGTCCCCTTTAACAACTTGGTGGTGGTGTTATTACTCATTTCACATGTGAAAAGTTCATAACAGAGGTCTTTTGTATGTATATTTACATATTTAGTCTGTTTAATTCATTCTAACGGTAGGTGAGAGTAAGAAAAGTGGTCATGAGAACTAAATTACGGGCATTTTTGGTGCATGAAACCTATAATAAGTGGACTCAAGTGGCCTTGATGATGCCATCAAAAAGATAAGTCGTTTTAAAAGCAGAGACATTTATTACATTTTGATGAAAGTTTTCATTTTTCTAATCACAAGCACTGATGAATCTCGCATAATAAGACCAAGATGCATTTGTGTGCTAGAAACCATGCATGTTTGATCCTAAAGGTCAGAGCTCTGGATTCTGCTGCTGAACAGGAAGTGGGGGAAGGTAAAAGGTACGATGAGCATCTGGAGAGAAAAACTCCTCACAATTCAATTCCAAATTTTTTCTTCTCTCACTCTGCTCAGTGAATAAAACGACCCAGAAAATGTGTCTTAATGTGCAGACGTCATAAACGACTGTTATTGCGCTCCACAGGAGCTGAGGCCCATGTTTGGTTTGCAGTAGCTCATGTCCAGAGAACGAGGGAACAAGCTGAATTATTTTCCCTAGCGTACACGTAGCACTTTCAGATGCTCCCAGCAGAATATTTAGAAGCTGACGTTAGATTCACCGCAGCAGTGCGAGAAAATGCCCCGTTGGCATGATGTCACCTGCATGCAAAAGGGAGATACTGGGATATACTGCGTCTGAAATCGCATACTCTCTTGAGTAGGTACTTATTTTGAATAAGCAATTACTTCACAACTGTGAAAAAAAGTACTAGTATGAATGTGTGTAGTATGATAGTAATTCGAACATACTAGATTTGACATGTTGTCACCTACCAGCATCAGTTGCGTTGCTTCACTGCCATTCACAAATCCTCTCACATGGCCTCATGGGATAAAAAAAAGTGTCCATCAAATGCACACTTCAAAATCTCACCAGAAGTAGTAGGTCATCAGAGTCATTTTTGCCTACTCTTATACTTCTTATATATATACTTCTTTCGTCACATAGTGTTTTTCGCCTACTATATAGTAAGGAAGTATGTGATTTCAGATGCAAATACCACAGTCTGTGAATGGAGTTCTTGAACTCTTTTTGGCCGGATGCTTCTTTCTGACCTTAAAACGTGACCTTTGACTCCTGGCCTGCCACAGTGTCGAGAAACAGTCCCATGGGATCAAACCTCACAAACTTCCTTTAACTCAAGTTCTGCAGCTTTCAGACCGAGCATAAGTTGAGTGACAATGTATTTTCCTTGCAAAAGAGAACAATCGCAATGCATTTAAAATCCATTATGACAACTATTTCCAAGAATATAATCATTAAGATTGTGAAAAGTATGCTAAGGCAGCTTAAAGCAATTTCTCCCAGTTTCACAGACAAGGCTTAAGCTAGTCCCAGACTAAAATGCATGTTTTAGCTGTTTTAACTGAAAGCAACTTACACTGACATATCTTGTTTTGTCTAAAGATGCACTCCAGTAATGTTTTTTTAAAAAGCTACTTAAATATCCTAATTGAACTAAGGCCTAATCCTGGCTTAATCTAAGCCCTGTCTTTGAAACCAGGCCTTAGTGTGATTTAAACAAATCCCTAATCCTAAATATTAAAATTAGGGCACATTACCCATCCTGTTGTGCAGCAGACATGCGTTAGCTCAAATTGTGATGCTTGTTGAGGAGAGGTTTGCTACTGCTTTTCTTAGTTATCTTTCTTTTTCTTCCGGTGGACTATAAAACTGGCAAAAAATAAACCTACTTTTGTTTTTTCACAAAGTAGATTAATATTATTTTCCCTCTCCAAGTGGCCTTGTATGAAAAGACAAGTCGTTTCGGAGATGGAGAAGATTATTATTATTATTATTTGATTGAAGATTTTTTTTTTCTTTTAAAAAGACATGCACTGCTGATTTGCACACAAAATAAGACCAGAAACCTTGATTAAGGAAATAAATTGATTTCATGATGCCTTTAAAGGAGCTGTGCTTGAACACAGATGTGTTACATAACCATTGTGTAAATATTGACTCTCGATGTATATCGTCATGTGGGGAACACGTCGAACAACGCAAGCCTTGTGCTGTTAGCATGAGGTCAATTCCTGATTTCTATCAACTCGTTGCATGAAACACTTCATTCAGCTACCAATCTCTCACATAAATCACCTCATTAGTGTCGATGTGGAGCGATTTAAACACTGACAACTGAACCTTTATGCTTGTAAATGTATGTGTGTGTGTGTGTGTTTGTGTGTGCAGGAATTCCTCTGGGCTGTAAGAATAAGTGCTGGTGTTTGATCAGAGAGGCCGATCTGACAGTCAGAATTCACACACATATTTGTTTTTCTGTAATAGTGGGGACTTTCAATGTTTTAAACTAAACTAAAAATATTTTCTGTCCCCTAACTCAACCCCTAAACCTCAAACAAACATTTTAGCACTCTGCATTGAGTCTATATTTCTGCACAACTAGATGGTTGTCACATTGATGTGGTGTTCTGAGCGGTCACTAGAATGTTGCTAGGTGGTTGCCAGGGCGTTGCTATGCTGTTGCTAGAGGGTTTTGAGGTGTTAACTCTTGTCTGGGTGTCACTATGCATTTGCTATGGTTTCTGAGTGTTTTTATCTCATTGCTATGCAGTTGCTGTGGTGTATTGAGCAGTCACTAGGATGTTGCTAGGTGGTTTCCAGGTTGTTTCTATGTGGTTTCTAGAGGGGTTTGATGTGATAACCCTTGCTGGGTTAACCCTTGCATTTGCTATGGTGTTCTAAGAGTTTTTAATTTTTTATCTCACTGCTATGCAGTTGATGTGTTGTTCTGAGCGGTCACTAGGATGTTGCTAGGTGGTTGCCAGGGTGTTGCTATGCAGTTGCTAGAGATTTTTGAGGTGTTAATCCTAGCTTGAGTGTTGCTATGCATTTGCTATGTTGTTCTGAGTATTGTTTATCTCATTGCTATGCAGTTGCTGTGGTGTTCTGAGCAGTCACTAGGATGTTGCTAGGTGGTTGCCAGGGCACTGCTATGCGGTTTCTAGAGGGTTTTGAGGTGTTAACCCCTGCCTGAGTGTTGCTATGAATTTGTTATGTTGTTCTGAGTGTTTTTTTTTTTTTTTTATCTCATTGCTATGCAGTTGCTGTGGTGCTCCGAGCAGTCACTAGGATGTTGCTAGGTGGTTACCAGGGTGTTGCTATGCAGTTGCTAGAGGGTTATGATGTGTTAACCCTTTTCTGGGTGTCACTATGCATTTGCTATTTTGTTCTGAGTGTTTTTGTGTCAGTGCTATGCAGTTGCTCTGGTGCTCCGAGCAGTCACTATGATGTTGCTAGGTGGTTACCAGGGTGTTGCTATGCAGTTGCTAGAGGGTTATGATGTGTTAACCCTTTTCTGGGTGTCACTATGCATTTGCTATTTTGTTCTGAGTGTTTTTGTCTCAATGCTATGCAGTTGCTGTGGTGTTCTGAGTGGTCACTAAGATGGTGCTAGGTGGTTGCCATGGTGTTGCTATGCAGTTGCTAGAGGGTTTTGAGGTGTTAACCCTTGCCTGAGAGTTGCTATGCATTTGCTATGTTGTTCTGAGTGTTTTTTTTATTTATCTCATTGCTATGCAGTTGCTGTGGTGCTCCGAGCAGTCACTAGGATGTTGCTAGGTGGTTGCCAGGGCGTTGCTATGCGGTTGCTTGAGGGTTTTGATGTGTTAACCCTTGCCTGGGTGTCACTATGTATTTGGTATGGTGTTCTAAGAGTTTTTTTTTAATCTCACTGTTATGTAGTTGCTGTGGTGTTCTGAGCGGTAACTAGGATGTTGCTAGGTGGTTGCCAGGGTGTTGCTATGCAGTTGCTAGAGGGTTTTGAGGTGTTAATCCTAGCCTGAGTGTTGCTATGCATTTGCTATGTTGTTCTGAGTATTGTTTATCTCATTGCTATGCAGTTGCTGTGGTGTTCTGAGCAGTCACTAGGATGTTGCTAGGTGGTTGCCAGGGCACTGCTATGCGGTTTCTAGAGGGTTTTGAGGTGTTAACCCTTGCCTGAGTGTTGCTTTGCATTTGCTATGTTGTTCTGAGTATTGTTTATCTCATTGCTATGTAGTTGCTGTGGTGCTCCGAGCAGTCACTAGGATGTTGCTAGGTGGTTACCAGGGTGTTTCTATGCAGTTGCTAGAGGGTTATGATGTGTTAACCCTTTTCTGGGTGTCACTATGCATTTTCTATGTTGTTCTGAGTGTTTTTGTCTCAATGCTATGCAATTGCTGTGGTGTTCTGAGTGGTCACTAAGATGGTGCTAGGTGGTTGCCATGGTGTTGCTATGCAGTTGCTAGAGGGTTTTGAGGTGTTAACCCTTGCCTGAGAGTTGCTATGCATTTGCTATGTTGTTCTGAGTGTTTTTTTTATTTATCTCATTGCTATGCAGTTGCTGTGGTGCTCCGAGCAGTCACTAGGATGTTGCTAGGTGGTTGCCAGGGCGTTGCTATGCGGTTGCTTGAGGGTTTTGATGTGTTAACCCTTGCCTGGGTGTCACTATGTATTTGGTATGGTGTTCTAAGAGTTTTTTTTTAATCTCACTGTTATGTAGTTGCTGTGGTGTTCTGAGCGGTAACTAGGATGTTGCTAGGTGGTTGCCAGGGTGTTGCTATGCAGTTGCTAGAGGGTTTTGAGGTGTTAATCCTAGCCTGAGTGTTGCTATGCATTTGCTATGTTGTTCTGAGTATTGTTTATCTCATTGCTATGCAGTTGCTGTGGTGTTCTGAGCAGTCACTAGGATGTTGCTAGGTGGTTGCCAGGGCACTGCTATGCGGTTTCTAGAGGGTTTTGAGGTGTTAACCCTTGCCTGAGTGTTGCTTTGCATTTGCTATGTTGTTCTGAGTATTGTTTATCTCATTGCTATGTAGTTGCTGTGGTGCTCCGAGCAGTCACTAGGATGTTGCTAGGTGGTTACCAGGGTGTTTCTATGCAGTTGCTAGAGGGTTATGATGTGTTAACCCTTTTCTGGGTGTCACTATGCATTTTCTATGTTGTTCTGAGTGTTTTTGTCTCAATGCTATGCAATTGCTGTGGTGTTCTGAGTGGTCACTAAGATGGTGCTAGGTGGTTGCCATGGTGTTGCTATGCAGTTGCTAGAGGGTTTTGAGGTGTTAACCCTTGCCTGAGAGTTGCTATGCATTTGCTATGTTGTTCTGAGTGTTTTTTTTTTTTTTATCTCATTGCTATGCAGTTGCTGTGGTGCTCCGAGCAGTCACTAGGATGTTGCTAGGTGGTTACCAGGGTGTTTCTATGCAGTTGCTAGAGGGTTATGATGTGTTAACCCTTTTCTGGGTGTCACTATGCATTTGCTATGTTGTTCTGAGTGTTTTTTTTTTTTATCTCATTGCTATGTAGTTGCTGTGGTGCTCCGAGCAGTCACTAGGATGTTGCTAGGTGGTTACCAGGGTGTTTCTATGCAGTTGCTAGAGGGTTATGATGTGTTAACCCTTTTCTGGGTGTCACTATGCATTTCCTATGTTGTTCTGAGTGTTTTTGTCTCAATGCTATGCAATTTCTGTGGTGTTCTGAGTGGTCACTAAGATGGTGCTAGGTGGTTGCCATGGTGTTGCTATGCAGTTGCTAGAGGGTTTTGAGGTGTTAACCCTTGCCTGAGAGTTGCTATGCATTTGCTA